>NW_020525875.1:0-51183 GCF_003368295.1 Carassius auratus
AATAAATGAATACAAATGATTTACAATAATAATTGTAATTTTTAATATTCATAATAATTGTATAATGTGTATTTAATTATAATATTATAAACTATATTTTTTGTTGTACTGCAGTATATTTGCAAATTGCTGTATATTACTGATAAATGGGAATAAATATGCTTAATTATGACAAAAAATAATGTTTTAAGCTTCATTTTCATTATGCAAAGTATGATTCTTTAATTCTGGGGTACTGAAATAGGATCTAAACACTTATTTAATAATATAGTCTAACACAAAATGCCTTACTTGTTGATATTAGAGGTCCAGCAGGATTTCTAATTGCTTTTAATAAGCATCATCATGAACAATCTGAAACTTGTCAGATTGATGTGTTTTTGTTTTTTCATCAGTTTACATGCGGTGTAGCAGTGATTCTGCTGAGCTCTCGATGTTACAGAGGTCGGCAGTAATATCAGAGTGTTGAGAGTCAATTAAAATAGATGGCAAGACTGTGACCAGGTTAAAATTTGCCCTGCCCTTATGGAAGTAAAGGCGACAAGGCCATAAAATCCAATAACAGCACACGCCTACACACACACCACACACACACACCACACAACACACGACGGCTCTCCTGTGTTCACATGGTAACATCTGATTGTTTACCTCTGGTAGTTTGGCTGACGGCTGGCCTTGCTTACGGCTAAGGCCAGTGACAGCAAGACTGCAGGCCTGTCTGAGCCCCCATACAACAGACACACACACACACACACACACGCACACAAATCCTTGTCATTCAAGAGAGACATGCTGCATAGAGTTGTAATTCTTCAAGCCTCAGCGGTACACAGTGCATGCAAGAAGAAACACAAAGAATTGAAGTAGAATCAGCTTGAACTGTTTGTATTGTTGTCTGTAAGTGTATATTTTACTCCACTTACGCTGCTTTAAACAAGGCTTTGCAGAATAAAAATGTAAGAAATGGCTCTCTTTCAGTTCCTCAGTGTGAATTTGAATTGAATTGGTCATAACTGCAGCTAGGAAGTCAACTGAGACTTGGATGGCTTGGAATTACAGGACGTTGAATTAAAATTCTTATAATTTAACAGGATTATATAATCCGGGAAATTCTTCCAACCTGGTCCTTAAATATATAAAAAAAAAATATATACATTATCTTTTAAAAGTCTGGGGTTGATATATATAAAAAAAAAAAAAAAAAAAAAAAATATTTATATATATATATATATATATTATATATATTATATATATATATATATATATATATATATATATATATATATATATATATTTGCTCAATAACCCACATTTATTTTGATAAAAAAAGAAAAATAGTTTTGTGAAATTTTATTTCAATTTAAAATAAAATAAAAATTCTACATGAATATATTTAAAAATCATATTTATTTCTGTGATGTACAGCTGTATTTTCTGCATCATTCCTCCAGTCTTCAGTGTCACATGATCTTCAGATCATTCTAATATATGTTGATTTACTGCTCAAGAAACATTTCTGATTTTTATAAATGTTACATTGTTTTCCTGAATAAAAAAGTTCAAAAGAACATTATTTATTTGAAATATAAACCTGTTGTAAACATAGATGTCACATTTGATTAATTTAATGCTATCTAACCCCAATATTTTTCACAAGTCTGAATTAATATTGTATATTTAAAACTATATGATCATCATTCACCAATAATGTTTCGAAAACAACAGAAATGTACTACCCATGATACTATAATTCAGTGCAGTTTTTAGTGGCTTTCAAACAGACCTTAAACTGCCTCGGACTCATTCAAAGTCTTTCAATTCTTCTTTTTCTAGAAATTTTACTTCTAGGAATTACACAGTGCATTTCTTAGAGATCAGTTAAGATGAATTTGAATTCTGCATCTTTTTTGCACAAACACCACGTTACGTTATGTCCTCTTTAGCTTATTTCGCTTTTAAAACGCATACTGTGATTTATACACACATGCATTATAAATATTCCTTGTGCAGGTTTTAAAACCTTCTGAATCGAGTTTGAATCCCATTCTCCCTTTTCACAAGCAATTCTATTGGTAATATTCTTCTGCTGTCTTCTTTACTGCATACTGCATCAAAACTAACAAGAGCAGCAAGTTTTGATCTGAACCTGTATCAGAACCCAGAACCAACTTAGCATTAGTTTGCAGTTCTCAAAATAAATAAAAAAGCAATTCAGAGCATCCAGGACAGAACTATATCTGATAAACCAATCCAGACGACATCAAACTCTCCCTAAAGGAAACACACACACACACACACACACAATCAGTGCAGAAGACAACAGCACTTCGCATCATCAGCAACAAGAGCAAGGTTTCTGAAAAGACAGTCCCGTGTTGGTTTTGGTAGCTTTGCAGTGGAAATCCAGTCCAGGCTAAAACTGTTTCATCCCACCGGACTGAACCGTCGCATCCGTCTTCATCGGCACGCAGTACAATCAGAAATGCAGACATGAGCACATCTTTGCTAGAAGGCATCATGGGGGAATTTGCACACCGTCAATGTCAGAGGTTTCACCGAGGAGTGCGGAAAACTCTTTTTCTTAGTGTTTCCAACCTAAGTGCTCCCAAGATTCCAATAGAGTCTGTCACGGCGGATCGCGCCCTCCCAACGCAGATAAAACGCTCATAAAAGCGCGGGAAGCGAGCCCATTTGTGTCTATTAGAGAGAAAAGTTCCAGCAAGCCAGCCATTCCCGGCAACATTGCTTGTCACTGTGGAGATTCCCGCGGGATTGTACTCTCTCCACCTGCGGCTAGCGCGTTATTATTTCCCCTCATTCCCTCTTCATCTCCTTCTGTGAACCCAGAGGAGAGCGTGAGCTCTTCTTCTTTAGAAAAGAGAAATGTATGTGTTTGCTCTTCTCTTTACAGCTAAATTGGCCGTGGACTGAGAGTGTGTGGATCCTGGAACCACGGACAAATCACTCCGTTATCACACCGTACATTCCCTCTTTCAACAACTAGTACTGACAAGTACTATTCTATACTAAACTGCCATACTGCATTTAATATAATCAGTGCTCTCTTTTACTGTTGTAATCACAAGCAACATTGTTTTATCTGTCCAACCAGCCCTGAAAACAGTAGTTCTGCAATTCTATTTGATGCAAGAAATTACGTGCATTATTTAATTTTAGGAAGATCTTTTGGCATAGTGTTTTTCCTTTCTTGCACATTTTCGATGCAGTTTCAGACATTGAGTCAGTGGGTTAATATAGTTTAAAAACTAAATTTAAAAAAAAGTTAAATAATGATAATAAGCATTAACAAATTTAAGTAAACATCAAAAAACTTCAACTCTTTTTATTGAGCTAGTTTCCAACGTGAACGTTTTTTAACTTTCATTTAGTTTAACTTAGCTAAAACGAAAACAGACAAAAATTAATAAAAAAAAAAAAAACAGCATTAATAATAATAATAAGACAAAAAAAAAAAAAACTAGATATTTAAAACCTATGGAAATATTTATTTAAATATTAATAAAAATTATATTAATTAAACTTCAATAGTATAAATAAATCTCAATTAATACTAAAATAAAACTGTTTAATTTCTAACTACATTTATTTTAATATGGTTTTGGTGCTTTATTTGGCTGAAAGGCATCGATAATCTTTAAATACTTTTAATTGGTTATACAAATATAGCACATATCTCTTTCTTAATAGTATATATATATATATATATATAATATTAATAATAATCATAATCATGCTATATTATTATTATTATTACAATTTATTATTATTATTATTCATGGGTATTTTGTTTTGCGTGGTCAAAATTATTTATTTGTTTTTATTTAAATATATATATATATATATATATATATATATATATATATATATATATATATATATATATATATATATATATATATATATTATATATTATATATATATATATATATTACTTAAAAATAAATTTTTGGGTGTCTCTTATAAAACACTTTTTTAATTAATTTGTAATTTATTATTATTTCACATAAACTTTGTATGCAAAAAAAAAAAAAAAAAAGTTGATTGGCTGATTCACGGGGTCTGTGTAATTCACACATTTCTTCTGCAGCTGAGTGACCCCCAAAACTGCACATTTCTATGGACAATTTCAAACATGTCTTTCTTTGCGTTTTAGAATAGCCCATGCATTGGCAGAAGAAAGATGGAGAAGGAGCAGAGAAAGAGAGATGAAGAAATAGAAATGAAAGGCAAACATCATTCAGAAGTGATGGCAGAGATCCATCAGGCTGCCGGCGCTCACAGTAACGGATAAAGAAGGGAAAAACCCTCTCCGACTCAGATTCATATGGATGACTGAGGATCCTCGACGGCCTAAAAACAAGCGGGCGGGAATGAGATGTATTTTCCAGCTTGAGTTCCAGGGCATGTTCTTATTAGTGTGGCAGCACTCCTGAAGGAAACGGCATGAGTCTGCATGGATAGATGAGCTGTCACCCAGCCACACAGTTATTCCTCTCCTGTCCTACAATGAGCCGTAATGGCCCAGGAGCTGAGAGAGGGACAGAGAGAGAGAAACTGGCTATTAATCTAACAGATCCTAGCTCACCTACTGATATTTTCTTTTTACAAATCACTACTATAAAACATGCCCTGCGCTCTTTAAGCTCGGTTATCTAATGACAGCAGACTGGAAAGTTTGGCAAAGCTCATAAATTACATCAATTGATAGACATTAAGCGGTGCATGTACACACAGTTGACTCCAGTGTTAAACTATCATACATTTGTATTTTGGCAAAGTTTCTGACAGAAACTATCTGCTGTTTTAAAGTTTGTGAGATGTCTTTGATAGTTTGGATAGTCCGGAAGGATGCATTAAATTGATCAAAAGTGACAGCAAAGACATTTATAATGTAAAAAAAAGATATACATATATATTGTTTTTTTTTTAATCCTGCTATTTTTAACTGTTTAAAACTTGATTATTATAATAATAATACTAAAAATGTTACTAAACTAGCTACTAAACAGTACATAATACAATTATTTTAGAACCTTTTAAAAGAAAATACTATTTAAAATGTTCTCCTTCAAAATGTCATGGACTTCAATGTGTTTCTTTCTGTTTCCTTTAGAAATTGTTTGTGAAATTTACTAGCTATTTCTTAAATAGTTTCTAAGCAATTAAAGCTGATTTCTTGAGTTTTAAAACACATGTAAGAAAATATATAAAATAATTAATTGATAAAAAAAAATGCATTTAATAAAAATAAAATGGATAACTATAAAAATAAATAATCAAATATATTTTAAACAAAAATACATCATAATGTAACACCTAATGGCCACCTGCATATAATCACACACATTACCTAAATGCCTTTGCATGTCAACACGTTAATGAGTGTTAAACATCCTCCGCTCTGACCAGCAGCTGTAACCGTCCCAGTGTGCTTTTGTCTTCTGATCCATTAGAATCTGGCTGCCTATTCACCCCAGATCCATTATCATTAGTGTGTGTGTGTGTGTGTGTGTGTGTGTGTGTGTGTGTCCTGGCCCAGGCGTTTGGCTGCGGTGGTCTTATGCACAAGGGTCTTCGCTCCAGTGCAGTCACCGATGAGCAACACCTGCTCCAGACTCACTGAGACACCTCGCCGCATCTCATGCAACACTTGTTCTGTCAGAATGCGACGCAGACTGCAGCCCTGCCAGACGAACCTGTGCTCTGAGCTAGACTTTCTCTCACACACACACACACACATATGTCTGTGTCCATCCGTCCACCCCTTCCCTGAAGGTCCCCGGGGCCCCTGAGGCCCTCAGCGGAGGGGACAGAAAGTGAAGTGGACAGAGGAGAGGCCCTTTGGAGGATCCAGTCAAGCGTGGCCATGAAGACCCAGGCTGTCCGATGTCACTCTCTCTATGATATCCTTCAGTGCGTCTGAGCCCACCGCTGATACCTGCATTATAAATGAGAGGCTTTTATTTCCATCACAGACAATATTCTTCTGTTTCTGAGCCTGAAAGCCTGACACGAGCGACGCTGTGGGTCAGACCGAACAGATGTTAATTATGAAATACTGAAGTGCAGTTGTGAACTTATGAGTTATGGATGGATTGTGGTTGTGTTGATCTCGAAGATCTAACAAATTGATCAAAATTGCAGGGAACAGTAAGAAATTAAAGAACTGTAATTGTTAAATGATTTATCACAGTGTTTTGACAAACACTTACTTTTTTCATTAAATTCCAATGTAGCCATTTATATTTATCATTACAAATGAAAAATAAATGATTTGTATTCTTAAATTTAAATGCCGTTGTTAGCTTAAAAAAATAATGCCACAAAAATCAATCAATGTAAATATATACTAGCAATCAAAAGTTTAGTATATTATACTATTTTTTTTATTTTTATTATTATAATATTTCTATTCAGCATGCATTAAACATTAAACATGACAGTAAATATATTTATAATATTACTTCTGATTAAATTATTTTCTTTTGAAATTTTTTTTTTCATCAAATAATCCTGAAAAAAAGGAAATCTTTTTTTTTTTTTTTTTTTTTACAAATTAAGTAATAGGAAAAATATGAATGATAATAAGACATGTTTCATGAGCACCAAATCAATTATATGTATTTAATATATACATTTATATTGTTCATGTATTCTAACATAATTTTTTAAATATTAATAACTGCATTATTATTATATTTAATATATTAAAATAATGCATACAAATATAATTTCAATAATATTTCACAATAACCGTTTTGTTGTATATTTATAAAATAAATGCAGCCCTAATGTCCATAAAACGTTAAACAGTTATATATTTATGACAGCTTTGAGGTTTTTGTATAATAACATTTTTCTCTGTTACTGATTTAAAGTATTGGGAAACATAATATATTAATAATATTTTTTTACATTTTTGAAGTATTTTTTTTTTGTCTCAAACCTCACACTGTAATAATCGATATGCAGTACTAGACCCAGTCTTTTCTTTAATAATTTTTTTTTTTTGTAACATGCAGAAAAATACAGTAGATTTTTTATTGCAATTTACAGTATAACTTCATATTGTAGTTATAGATATTCGGTCCTTGTGACAACTAGCCCCGGTCTCCTCTATAATGAAACCTTTCTCTGTTATAAATTTACAGTTTTGGGAAAGAATAATTTAATTCCTAGACAACGAGTCATATTACCATATTCTACATGTTGTTAATGCTTGTACAAATAATTACATTACTTGAAAAATAAGTTGAAATGCCGGAAGGTGCTGAAAGTAATACTAAATCAGCCAATTATAATAACTGGAATGAAGGTCTTAAAGGATTTTTGGCCTGACCTTTATAGAATTTATTGGCTTGGTTTTACCCAGAGGGAGATGGAGGAGGACCTCGGCCAACTCCTCAAAAGTGGTTTGTTAAAAAATACCAGCGATGCATTAAAAGCACTTTTTATGTACCTTTTGCCATTCGCTGATAATTTAAGTGAAGATAACGCATCGTCCTCCAAAGCAGAGTGAAAAACGCGCCTGTTTATCTGCGCAGAACAATAGCGAGGCCCGATCTGGCCGCCGTACAGTGGCAAATTTCCTAATTAGGTTATATCGCCTGCGGTCACATTTTTCGTGAGTTCTTTCTGTGTTCAGTGGAAGACCAATTAGCACTCGTAGCCTCATGAACATGGTATAATGAGAACCCTCAACCCTGGCGGAAAGCAAATACCACGACTCTGCAATAAGGAGCTTATTTCTCCTCTTCTTTCTGCTCGAGCCAGCTGGCTCTGACACGCCGTAAAACTGGAGGACGAGGAAGAGTGGAACAAGACAAAACAGGCTTTTTGGCGGGACAAGCTGTCCATGTCCCAGCATATCTGTGTGTGCCATAAGATGTCCGGTCGCAAAACAACAACTGCTGACACTGGAACTGACGAAAGGGGGAGGGGGGCTTTTCTCTTCCAGATTTAACATGAATAAGCTTGAATTCAGGGGATTACTGAGGATGGCGACTTGATTTGTTTATTTATTTCTTTGGGTGCTAACAGAGTCTGGTCTTGCCAGCAGCGTGTTCGGGGAGCCGCTCTGTCCCTCTTATCACACGCTCAATGTGCGGCCTGTTAGTTACGCTGTTTATTGAAGATTTCCCCAAATCTCTGCCGGTTCTTCCTCGCTTCCTGGCCGTCTGCAGCTGTCCGTCAGCCAGAGCTGGAAACTGACTTGAAATCAGGATTTCGAGTGCTGCATGATTAGGAAAATTCCCTTGGTTTGGTGACCTTTTGAGTGCGATTTAAATTAATGATGAAAATGCATGATTATAAAAGCTAAAATGAGACTTACATACTTATATAGCTTTTATGATATTAGTTATTAATATTGTATTATTGAATTAGATTTGAATGAATGATGAAAGTACTAATGATTCGGGATAATCGTTTTGTGCCTTTTTATTGTCTTGTGCAAAATTTATATTTTGTTCAGTGTACTGTAATTTGATATAATATATTTTCTATATAATAATTCAAATACTATTTTAAAAGTGCAATCTTAAATTTGGATAGCTAATTATGAAGGCTGCAATATTAGCATAAAGGAAAACTTCATGCAAAACTTGCTTCCGCAATTCTAGAATGTTGTCAGCAGTTGTTAAAATATTACATAATGAATTAATCCCTAAATCCTGAGTATGCATGATGTACTGTATATAAAATGAATATAATGGAATTTTATGAATCAGATATTGCATAATCAATGTATAATTGATTTTTAAAAATGGTTTAGTAGAACATTTATTCTCTGTGGACAAATGGTGAAGTTAATGTCTTCTTGATCATTTCCTTTTCTGATCAGAGATATGATGGCTGCCTCCCTCCCTCCAGACCAACATTAAAGTGAAGGTGGCCCGGGGATCTCTCTCTCTCTCTCTCTCTCTCTATCTGTCTATCAGCCTGTAAGCCAGCTATGGAGATGAAACGCATCTTTATGGGCCCCTATGAGCAGCCAATAAGATCTGCAGAAGAAACGGCCACCGCTGCCACCACCACCACAACAACAGGCGACAGTTCAGCCTCAGGATAACAAGACTTTATAACCTCATGAAGAGACTGTCTGATCATCCGGCCAGATCTTCATGATTCAGACAGAAGGAAAGAGAAGCCCGAGAAGAGAGGAAGTTTTCCTCGGAGAGATGCTCGGGTTATAAATGTTTGTCTCGTCCCACCTACACACCTGCTGCTTGTGTCCCTCCTCACTCCATGAACACAAAGAACTCCAGAAATCCTGAAACGTCCTGCAGAGAACAAAAAAAAAATATGAACAATTTGGGATAAAACCTTTGGAGATGATGGCTCAGAAGCATGGAGTACTTCACCCCAAAGATGAAATGAACAGACAAAAAATATTTTTTTTATTCACAAAAATCTTCCATTTAATTGAACGCATCACTGAATTAGTTATGTGGATTGAATCAGTCCAATTTATGAACAAATCATTTCGACCGGTTTTGAAACTGGATCAAAAGATTCACTGAAAATATCTGAATGATTCATATCTGAATGTACATCGATGTTTCCAACTCACATATATATATATATATATATATATATATATATATATATATATATATATATATATATATATATATATATATATATATTCAAATACATATTAAACTTAATAAAACATGTTTTTAAAATAAGCATTAATGAAGGAAGATGTTAATTAGAATTATTTTATAATCCTGATTTATAAATCTAATAATACAAAATATATTAATTATAGTATTATAATGTTATATTATAAATATTGTTATACATATTTCTTTATGATCATGTATGCTTATTACACATTTATTTTGAATAAAAAACAAATAATTGTGACATACATTATTAATTTTATTTTATTTATTTCATATTATTATTTTTTATATATTTTTTTTATTTTATAAAGCCTTGCAGCTGTGTACATATATGTTTTCTGATAATTTTTTTTTTATTACAATTATTTAAATTATCAACCTGGTGGTCCACTTTTAGTAATTTAATAAGGCCACACAGGCTCAAGTGTGTACATATATATATGGAATTCTTCTAATATTTGGTATGAGCTATTACAAGCTAGCATGACCTATACAAATATTTACTGTATTTATTACATGTGTGATATTCAAAAGTTGGTTATATTATGAAAACAACCAGGCTATAAACACAAGTTTTCCAATGTAATGTAATACATCTGAACATCTTGAACAGATTAACCCAAAATAATTACTGGCCACATAATTTATTCTTTCTATTTTTCAATCTTGTTTTTGTCCCAGTACTCAGTGAGATACATATCTGCTTCCTGTATTTCCACATCACTGATTACTACAGTAAAAGCCTGTGGGATTCACCCTCCGCCTGTCAGAGGTCTGTCAGAGGGGTTTCTCCTTATTACCTGTAATATCAGCTTCCCTTTAACCCTTTTTTAACATGAGCACCTCAATCTGCTTTTAAGGACGCTCATGCTTTCTACAGGAAGTTCCAAAATTCTCCCCAGACCGGCTTCTGGGGCTCTTGGGTTTTTGTGGTAGGGCCGTATGGAGTCTTTTCAGTTCACATCATGAAGCGATCAGGGCATTGAGCCTGAACAGGCCTGACAGGTCCATATACAGTACGGCCTCTTTCCCAACGCCGGCCCATTTTCCTGTTCACGCTTCAACGTCCGCCGACATCTGATAGATATTTCCTTCTCATTACAGCCGGCCTTCAGACTCAAATGACACGTTTTCAAAACTTCGTTTCCAACTAAACATCTTTCACACCTTAATTGGCGCTTCAATGTGCGTCGTTAGCCAAGTCAGAGGGATATGAACTCAATCTTTGTGATATTTTTTCAGTCCGTCGAAACGGTCATAGAGTCGCTGTTGTTCCCTTCAAAACTATATCAGACAGAATAGACTAAATTGAAGTGTGGAGTTGAAGCGTTGGCGAAAAAAAGCGATTTTTTACCCTGAGGGAAACCCGTGGGAGAAGCTTCCTATAAATCTAAAGAAACAACATCGATATCAACATCTGGGGCATCTTCTCCTCCCAACGCAGACAAACACACTCTCTTTCTTACACATATCCACATAAAACACTCGCCTCTATACTCACACATGATATGAGCGAATCGCTTGGGATGAAACATTTATGAACCGGACATATCAAAACATTGCTGTAGAAATACCTCGTTTTTTATTTTACTTTCAGTTTTTACTCTCCCAGGCAGCCATCTATCCGCACAATATTCGCCACACATCAAAATCCATCCGACGTTAAATATGCAACACAAAACCGGAAAATGGGGGTAAAGCGCGTAGACGGGGTCTCACTGGAATATTAAGTATCACCGAATCCCATTCGAGGTGTAAGAGCCGACCCTCTGCCTCCGTATCCTTGTCAGCACTCGCACATCAAAACTTCCGCGCAGGAAAACCTGCCGGTGACCTTTCGAGACTGGCGTTAACCTCTCAGGAGTCCTAGATCCTGCTCTTCCTGCTCCTGACCCGGGGCAATGAGTGCCGCTGACCTCTGAACCCCAAATCTGATGGGGAAAAAGGACCCAAACCTCACTTCTTCCCAGCAGACTGTTGTGTGCCGCGTTGCAAACCCAGAGGAGAGACGACACTGGTGAGAAAGGGCTGCAGATGGATCGAATTTCTCGGGCAGAAAAGCGCATGATAGACACTGCAACAAATCCAGAGAAATAGAGAGATGGGACTCCATATGGAGGTTTTCTGTAAGGCCAAAGATCCATGTTGTTGCATGGAAACATACATGAGAAATTGAGATGCAGCCGGGTGAGGTAGATAGGTGGTTAATTTTCTTATTTATATGGAAAGCTTTGCTTCAAAATCTGTTGTTTGGGAGTCTGATCACTGAACAGGCCACTGCAATCGCTCCATGATTCGGTGAAAGACCATCGGCCATGACGAGCATAAACTCAGATGTTGTTATTGATGTGTTTTTGTTGTTAAAGTGACACCAAAAAACTTTTTCAGCATTGTTTGTTAAAGTCTAAAGGTTGAGATTTTTTGATGTTTTTGAAACAAGTCTTTTATGCTCATCGAGACTGCATTTATTTGATAAAAAATGTGTTCAAAAGAACATAATTTATTGGAAATTGAAATGTTTGGTAGCATTATGTCTTTGCTGAATACAAGTATTAATATCTTAAAAACATTTTTTAACAGTAGTGTATTTTGTTATTTAATGTAATGCTATTTTAAATGTGGTGTTGTATAAAGTAGTCATCCTTTCAAGTGGACCAAAAAAGTTAATCAAAGTCAAAGCATTTTTAGGTTTTGATCCAATTCAAATGTATACTGCATATGTATACTGTATACAAAAGTTATAAAATATTTTTTTTCTTTTTAAAAAATAAATCATACTGTAGATTTATTTATTTGCATATTTTTTTTCCATGACAATCCTCATAACAAAAACAAATTTTTAATAGTCTAATGTGAAAAATGTATTGTTTAATTTGTAAAGCATTTATACCACATGGTGTTTGTTACTTTGGGCTGATTGATATTTAAATTGCTAATTACTTTAATTGATTAATATGAATTGATTAATTGAATAATAAGACATCATTTAATGCAGTTAAACCCCCTTCTAAATGAAAGTAGTGAGAATCTATTGAGTCACAACTGAGGATAAAGGAGATGACAAAAATGCACAAAATTAATATGAGTGATACAGTAATGGCGGTTTAGAGGGAAATTAGCTTGATACGTGAAACATGAGCTTTATAAACCATTCTTGAATTAGTTCAGTGCTCTTAATAAACTAAGACCAAATATAAAAAGCTATTTATTTGGGGTGAAAGTGATTTCTTGAGGTTCACCGACACACACAAGCATGCATAAAGACTCAGCATGTTCACTAGTGATGAAACTTGCTCCTTTTTACCAACCATCGCACACACACACACACACACACACACACACACACACACACACACACTCTAGATGAGTAATTGTGAAAACAACAAGGTCATGGAGTGTTGTGTGCAAACAGACGTCTCCTGGACGTCCCTGGTTGCTGTGGCCCTGTGTGCAAGGCGCACCTGGGCTGCTCCATCACCTCCGGTGACCATATGGATGGGTCAAAGGACACACACATACACACTCAGATGCAGCTGGACACGCACACACCTCCTCATGCACAGGCGCAGAGGGAGAGAGAGATTGAGAGAGCGCACCTGTGCTTTAAACAGACCCCCGGAGGTACCTGAACATGAGGAGATTAGACTGAGAAGAGAGAGAGCGAGATTTTAGTAACAAAGTGCACGAGAACATATTTATCAGAGACATCGGGGAAGTATTTCAGCCTTTTCGCAGAAGGGAGGACAAGTTTTCTTGAAGTGACCTAGACCTACTTGAAGCAGAACAGATCTGTGCTTCTGTGCCAAGTCTTTCTTTTGAAACCCATCTTTATTCTGCTACTATTATTAGTGGTGCTTGCTTTAGCAGTAGCTATTGTTATTTCCAGGCCCACACAGAATCTGCAGGCCCACTCCGAAACCCAAAGCTCAGCTGATTTCAGCAGAATTGGAACGTCTATCATTCACAAAGTTCTACATTCTTTCTCACTTTTTTTTTTTTTTTTTAGGTATTTGGTAACTGTAATTGTGCATTTAAGTATTTAAGAGTGAAGTAATTAGATCCATTAAACATTTTATTATATATTCTGGAGAAATAATAATAAAAAAAAACAATTCTGCGACTTTTTTATTATTATTTTTTTTTTTTTGCATAAACCATAAACAAAATAACTTCTCTCCTCTGTCATTTATGTTGCAGACAAATCATGTAGCTTGTTGAAGTATATATTATTACACATAATTCATTCTTTTTTAGCAATGTAGTTTATGGTTGGGAAGATGATAAATCTTTTTTGTTCCGTTTTGTTTTAAAGTATTTTTATTTATAATTAACTTTAGGCTTTTTAGGTCTTCATTGGATGTATGGGGTAGGGGGGTGAGGTATTGGGATCAGTTTATAGATTTTTATTGTATTACATTTTTTTTTGTTTATTCAACATTTTTATTCAAGTATTTTATTTTATATTTCATTATTTTGTCTGTGTAGCACTTTTTCTTTAATTAGATTTTTTTTATTATTATTATTATTAAACATGGTGGAATGTGGAGTGGTATGACATCCCTTAATTGTATTTTATTTTTGGTCCAAATTAAATATTTTTATAGAATTGTTTCATTTTATATTTTATTTTATTATTTTCTCTGTGTAGGACATTATTTTTATAATTTGATTTGACTTTTATTAAATATGTTGGAAATGGGATGTTATGACATCATAGGAAAGTTTACTTTATTTTTTATTTTATTTTATTTATTTAGCTAAATTTCATTGTATTTAATTTTATATGGCGGTAGTGAGACGGGGTAGAAATGACTCATAGCATGTCATTTTGACCTACAGTAAATGACAACTTATATTTTCCTCTCAGCACTCGGTCCAGTCTCTCCGAATGGTACTTGAGAGGAAGATCATAATGATCTCATTAGGAACGTACCGTTAAGAAGAGTCTTTCATTACCTCTTTATCTGCTTTCGGGCCTGATCATTTCCACATCTGTTAATGTTGTCATATCGTTCTTTTGTCTGATCATTATCTCGCCCGTGTCTCTGAAGAGGACGTGTGTGGGCCTGCAGTGCACCACTGAGCATGCCGAAATATCTTTCAGGAGGTTTGTTTGATGATTTCAATCTTTAATATTTTTGCACTCTGTACTTTATTGCTCTAGATGCCTTTCTAAAAGCCGATTATAGCGAAGGGCTCATTTCTCTTACCAACACCTGTTCCACTGCAATTTACCCGTTTACTGACAAACTAACAATGTGATAATTTACCTGGGCCCGGTCTGCATTCCCCGTCCGTACACCTCCAGCTCTGAGCTGCCGTACAGCAGATGCGTCTGTGTGAAAGAGAGAATGAGAAAAGGACAGTGATCTGAGAAACAGTGAGAGGCAAATGCATTTGCCACCCGCGTCTTTCATTCATTCATTTTGGCTAATCAAACTTAATATGTGAGTTTATTGTCTTTTCTAATGGTTCTTTATTAGCATCTGTGGTTCCATGTCATCATGCATGATATGTCTATATATATTCATCCGTGCAACTTAAGACTGGTTTTGTGGTCCAAGGTCACAGATGTGTTTCTCTGTAATCTTTCATCCAGAAGTCTTCCTCTCTTCTCTATCTCAACTTTCCTACGTGGCTTTTAAAACTTTGTACTTGATCAACCCGTTTTTCACAATCCAATCAAAAGCTGACTGGTAAAAAGTCACTTTTTCAGTTATGTTTTACTTGTTGAATATCCATATAAAATGTGCAATTTCTGCACCACAAGTAGTGCCAAACACATTTACAATCCACATATTTGATCAACAACACTGTGTCAAAGCAATGGCTTGAGTTTTGAGGCCAGTTTGACTTAGTAAAGCATTTTTTATTTTTGAGTGAGAGAAATGACATGTTTTACCTTTAAAATAAATGTGATATTTTGTTAGCTAATGCATAGACGTTTTTAAGTGCACATTGTTGTTGGGGCCGCTGTATCAGACCTGTGAGGTCAGTAACTCTCTGGCCAACTGTTCTGCCCATTAATTTATGATTTACAGCGATTAACTTTTGCTGATTAAAGTGATTATTTGGAGTTGGTGCACTCAGGCCAAGTGATGTGTGGCACTGCTCTGTCTTCCTCCAGTGTGTCGTGCCAGCGGCTTTAGCGTTCCATCAGGGATCCCTGCAGAACCTCTGCCAGGCCGGCTAATCTGTAATCATTCATGGCTGACTTATACAAACTGCTCGTGCTGGTGCTCATTTCTGGCACCCGACAGCAACCGGCGGACGTGTTCTCCATCTCCCCGCAGTAAACAAACGGTGCGTGGAGAGGTTACCCACTAGCGTGAGCAGCCAGATCTCCAAAGGAAACGGGGTATTAAGCATGCTGGAGCTTTTCAAGTCCAAAAAGGTGATTTGGGTTTCGGACTGGATGACTTTTTGTTTTACTTGTTGGCGTTTTTGAAGCTCTGACTGCTCCACATGGAGACTGGCTTTTCTGTCGACTCCTGTGTAAGCACAGTAATACGGCCCCCTGTAGTGAAGCCTGCGTTAGTTCGGAGTGCTTTGGAGCACCTCAGTTTCATATTAATAAAGGCGTTTATCTGCCGTAAATGTGGCTTCTGTTGTTTCTAGGAGATTTGCGAGAAGGGAGTTATTTAGAGAAAACTGCAACGGTGATGTTTTTAAGTGTTCAACCATCACCTCTTATTTCATTAGTTTGTATGATAAAGTCCTTTAAAGTGCGATGCTTAGACAGCGGTATCCTTCACAAGGACCAAAACTTACGTTTTTATATATATATATATATATGTGTGTGTTTTTTTGTTGTTGTTGTTTTTGTGACGTGTTTATATACTCTATGATAGACATAAATACATTTAGTAGTACCAGAGTATAATGGTACTGTTCATTTTTATATTAAATATTCATCAGTATAAAATAAAACAGAATATATTATTTATTCATATATTAATTTATGAAAAATAAATAAATATTAGCCTAAATATAATAGGAAAAAGTTAACCAAGATATAAATGGACATTAAGACTACAAATGAAGACAAAATGAAGTAAATGAAGATTACAGAATTGACAAAAACACTATAAATGCATAATAAAGTAGTCAATACTTGATATATTGTGATTAATAAACATAGATTTTAATTTTTTGATTAATGTAAATCATACGATCCAGAACGACATGAGGGTGAATAAATGATGATAAAATTTACTTAAAAGTTTAAGCAAGACATTGTGATGTAAAAAATGTACTAGGTGAAAATACCTTCACAGTGGGGGTTTTCCAAAAGGGAATAAACACATTTTATTCACTGAAAAACATTATATACAAAGTAAATTGCATGCTTAATCTACTAATGATGATTAAAATATAATTATCATTAAAGTCACTGCAATAATCCTAAAGGTTAAATCAGTGTGTAAGCGCACCGCTGTGCCGAAGTGAGATTTTGTCAGATTTCAGGTGAAGTTTGTGGGAGTCCCCAAAGGTCTGGGGTTATCGTCACTTCTGGTATTAATCTAATAAGTGAAGTTTAGGTGCTAATGGAGGGCCAGGTGCATGTGTGTGTGGCGGGCCGGCCTTGGGGACGCTGCTCTGAGAGTGTGTGCATGTGTGTGTGCATCAGGTGGGCTTGAACTGGCTCATTTGACTCAGACAGCATGTGCTTTGGACGTGTCCTAACCTGAGCGGCAGGAGGCATCTGCCTAATGATGAAAAACTGGAGTGTGCCATCTAAATGATCATCTACCCCCCGACACGCACACACACATCCCATCATCCTCCGGTGACACGGCCAGACATTCTTTTACTCCTAACATTTTTGCTTTTAAATGGATTTGCTTTATGCTGTGAATTACTTGCTTGTTTTCTAATGGCAATAACTTTCATTGTAATGTACAGTACGTCACAAAACCATGTCAGATTTTATTCTTAATAAATTAGAAAGAAATTAGCTTGAGAAATGAAGCCTAGGTCTATTTTATTATTTGACAATATTTTACTACAATAAAGCTTGTTAATTATATAAAATTATAATAATAATATAATCAGGGTTATTTAACTAAAAGTAAAACTGAAACAAAAATTTAAACCATAAAATAAACGTTTTCATTACTTAAAATAAGCTTTACTGAAATATTTCAGCTCATTGCCAAGTCAACATTTTTAATTTTAATCGTTTAACTTGATATGCTAAAATAACTAAAACTAAAACTTAAATCAATTATTTTAAACTATAACAAACAAACAAACAAAAAAAAAAAAATGTCCAAAACACACAATAAAAGGACTAAACTTTTACTAAAAAATTAAAATTAGTATTTAAAAATATGAAAATGGATTATGATATTAAATATTAATAAAAACTATAATAATATATCTGTTACTAAAATAACACTGAATATAATGCATTGCAATATATTATACTATAATGATTCTATTTATTAATTTATTTTTATTCTTTTTATTGGAATCTAAATTGATATTATAGATATCTAGAATACACAAACTTAATTTTCTTAATCTCTATGCTATATATATATAATTTTCTTTATTTTTTTTTCTATTTTTTTTTTCTTGAGGTAAAGTGTGATCTGTACTTTTTTTTTCTTTTTTTGTGTGTGACATTCACCCTTATGTACAGTAGTTTATTTACAAATACATTTAACATGCATGTTACCGCTGGGGGATGGCAAGGTCAGTCCGTCCCGACTGTACATTAAAATAACCAACCTCAATCTGACCCCGAACAATACATATAAGGTCTTTAAACGTGCAGGCGGGACCCTTAGAGATCTGACTCACGGAGGGGACCTGGCCGAAGCTGGCACACAGGCCGGAAATTTCTGGCAAGGGCCAAATCCCTCACCCTCCCTGAGAAATAATAAATAATGGCTCCATTTTGTTCGCGACTGTGGCCCAGAGCCCACACCATTAGACATTAGAGGCAATTTGCAGTCAACTCTCAGACCTGCTTTATCTAAAATATTATCAATGAGCCTGTCAGCCTTGGCTCTAACCTTCTTTTGTTATTTTCGGCTGTTCTCTCAGTAGGATGTACGGCTCGTAGCCCGGTTCCCCCTGCAGACCAGCAACAGGATGTCATACACCTGTTTTGCTTAAGGCGGGGACTCTGGCCCCCTCCCTGGCTCTGGCGCAGGGGCCGGCCCCGGCTGGACGTATGTGTCAGGATGTGAGATGAAGGCTGGTGAAGGTGCAGCTGTTGCATAAGAAAAGTGCCAGGGGCTCCAGCTTCCCACGGTGAGCTTTAATTTGCGTCCCTCTTTCTCAGCCCCCTCCTCCCTCTCTCTCACCTTCATCGGGCGACTACAGATGCGGAGGCCCGACACTCTCGCCCAGATGGGTCTTCCTCGCCCACGGCACTGTTTGCATGTAAGCCATTGTGTGTGCATACGTGTTCTGCAGGACACAGCATCGCTGATTCCCATGTAAACACATCACCTTCTCAACGCTCTACATTCCTGTGATCATTTACTACTGATGATCAGGAAATAAAAGGTTTTGTAGGTCAGGTGGCTTAGAATGGGGTGTAATGGTTAAAACTTCTGATTTGGGATTTATATTTTATATAATATGCATTTTTTTTATATAATATGACTTAATATTTATTAATAATTTTCCATGTAGGATTATGTATTTATTTAAATAGTTATGTAAACATTAAATAAATATTTACATTTTAATATTCAATTCAAAACACATTAAATAATTTTTAGCAATACACAATTCAATAAATTACATATATAAATACAGGTTATATATAATATGAATTCTATATAAATTAAGTAAATAAATATGAATTTGATCTCTTGATCTTAAATGTCTAAATATATATTTTATGATTTGATATATTTATACAATTATTTTGTAACATTACAGTATACGTGTCATTTTTTTTAAAAAATCAGTTTAATGCATTCTGAATAAAACATTCATCATAAGAAAACAAATGGTAAAAAAAAAAAAAAAAAAAAAATAAAAAAAACATATTAAAACTTTAAGACGGAGCCAGTTCAGTTATATGAACTCAATTCATAGAGACATTTGTATTTATTTTTTCACATCTATTGACTGATGCTGGTATTTTTCCTGCGTAATCAAACGACTGAGTCGTGTTACATGGGAGCATTTAAGATAGTGAGAAAGGTTATATATTCTCTGCGGTATTTCTCTGGAAGGGCTCAACAGGAGGCCCTTTTGTGGAGATGTCTTCCTTTCAGCCAATCAATAGCTTTTGTTGTGATCCCAGCATGCAGCAGGACTGCCGCATGTGCTGATGCTTAGCAGCAGGAAATGTTTTGGATGCAGACACACACACTCCAATCATGTGAAAGCATACAGTGTATTCGTCTGGGCACAGCTACGCTACAACACTAGAGTTTCATTTAATTAACTGAACTTATCTGAAATGGGAAATTCCCAAACTATTCTAGATGATGATACTTTTTTGACTGCAATAAAAGTAATACATGCTTTTATATAAATATGATGATGCAGACTAAGTTTAGGAAATGGGAATAAATAATAACAATACAAATTAATAATAATAAAACATTTATTAGCTGTACACTGCAAAAAAAGTTTAGCAAATGCATTTGGGTCAGGTTAAAATACAGTATTGCAGTATTTTATTAAAAACAAATAATAATGACTGATTATTTGAGTTTCACATATTATAAATGGAATGCTTAAAACGTTCAGCTTTTTAAAATTCTTATTTTGATCGATTTTCTTTTTTATCTCCCAAAAAATCATTGAAATATTATAATCCTGACAGAGTTTGGCAAATGCGATTTGGTCATGTTCAGATACAATATAGCATTTTTCTTTCTTTCTTTTTTCTTTTTATTAAAAACAAATATTAAGAAATAAATGTAATAATTTGGATGATTGATTAATAGATAAATGTATTTATTTATTTAAACCAATTTTGATGGCCAGAGTTTGCCAAATGCTTTTTGATCTCATTCAAATACAGTATTTCTTTAATAATAAAAAATAATATTTAATATTTATGCTGATTAATTTATTGATTGTTTGATACATTGATTGAGTGCAAATGATAGCTTAAAAACAAATATACAATTTTAACATTTTATTAAATTTTTTACACAAATATATATTTTGTACATTTATATAAAGGTACCAATAAATACCGGTTTTATTTATTTATTTATTCTTAAATCCTTCCCGTCTTGGCATTTCAGGTTATGGGCTTTGGAAGAAGGTTTATTCACATCATGACTTCGTTTAAAAACGCTTCCTTTACAAAACATGTTTTACTGAATAACTTCTATTCTTCGCTCCCGCTTTTGACGTCTGCTTTGCTCTCAACCGATCGGCCGTGTTTTGAGCACAGCGTTGTTTATGAAGAAAAAGCTCCTCTCACATTCTCACTATCACACATAACTGTCATATTATGGCCTTCTTTTCATGCCGCTATTTACCCAAGAGCAAGCGAGTCAAATGAAGTCTATTCTCTCAGCACGTCGACATGCCACGCAAGCAAAGAGATTCAATTGTCACCTTTCAGGATGTCTGGTTCTCCGGCGCCCCTTGCGCAATCCGTGGCCCTTACATGGGTCCTTTGATGTTAGCAACTAATACACATGGTATGAAAATGCATTACGGAGAGATGCTGACAGATAAAACACAGAGCGCTGCCATTTTGCTCTCTCTCTCTGTATAATGAGGCAACCAGAAAGGAGAAAAGACATCAGCCCAGTCAAATTACCTCCATGCAACTGAGTTGTGTGTGTTTCCTGACAGCTTTCCAGGCAGCCAAACGCATTTCCATACCACGCTCACTGTGAAGTGCTGACACCAAATAAAAATAAAGCGATAGAGAGAACCAAAAGGCTTTTGATGTACATGTTAGTGGGAAGCCCTGTTTCCTCCATCTGTCTCTCTCTCTGTCTCTCTCTCTATGTCTCTCTCCCCTACTGCTCCGTTCCCAACAGCAACAAAGTCCTAAAGCAGTGGGAAATGATGTTGAATCAAGCTGAACCTCAAAGCACACAAATCTCTCAGTGTGTTTACAGGAAGTCGTCCTGGAATCACAACGCCTGACAGAAACACTGACATGACAACACACACTTTACATAGTCGACTGCTGCTGTAACATCCAGGTCACGATATGCAGAGCCGCTATTGAAGAAGCTGCTTATACACTGTAAGAATAGCTTCGCTTTACTCTTTTACAGATATAGTTATTATAAGAGAAACTACAGGGAGCAATACATTTTAACAGGACTGTTAAACAATTAGAATGTGTTATTGAATTAATTACTTTATACGCCAGTTAATTAATCAGATTAATGGCAATTAATCACATTTATATTCATATCTGGAGTTGGATGCCTCCAAGAGAGGATAAATCAGTACTGTGGCACATGTGTAAATCAACAAATGGACAAAAAGTGACTTTAGAAGTCAATATAGAGTTTGTTTTATCCAAAGTGACTTACATTGCATTCAAGGCCTGAGCTGGGCATTGAACCCATGACCTTAGCATTGCTATGCTCTACTTTTTGAGCTACAGGAATGATATTTGCTTTATAATCCTATGTTTTATTTCCAGATTCTGTCCACAGCAATTGATTTTATAATCAGTTTGTCAATAACAGAGTTCAGGCTCCAGTCATAATTGGCTTTGATAAACAAATAAATAAACAAACAAATAAACAAATGAATTACTAATTATTACCCATTGCATATAATATGAATTTATTATTATTATTATTATTATTATTATTATTATTATTAATATTAGTATCATCATCATCATCATCATCATCATTATTATTATTATTATTATTGTTTATTTGTGTTGACAAAACATTTAAATTTTAAATAAATAAATAAATAAATAAATAAATAAATAAATAAATAAATAAATAAATAAATAAATAAATAAATAAATAAAGCAGTCAGCAGGTTATTCGGTATTCCATTCAGTTAATATATAATTATAAAATATGTAACATATTATATAATAATTTATTACTTAAGTGTTTCTTTAAATTTATAATAAAGTATAGTTTATTCTTTAAATTAAACGTTTTTTTTTTTTTTTTAACTGATTCACTTGCTAACAACCTGAATGTACCAATTCACTAAAATGAATCTAATTTCCTAAAGATGTTGTTTAGTTGGAAAACGCTAGGATGTTTTGAATGCTATCCTAGTGAAAAACTGTTAAGGTTGGTGGCATTGCTACTTTTAGTTAGTTACTGCACAGAATATGCCAGTATTTACCTCTCTTTTTTCAGATGTGTCTGCCTTACGATGTGCCAGCAAGTAAATATAACGGCTCCTTTGCGTTTTGTACATTTAAAAGCCATAAACCCGAGCAGCTGTGTGCACAAACCTCTCTGTCTGCTGCCCGGGGTACAGTTGCTTCTGTTCCACTGGATGCTGACACCGTGGCTTGACGACAGGCATAACAGAAAAAGCGTTACTGCCCCCTGGATAGGTCATTTGGTGGCGTCGGCCAAAAGCTAAACTGAAAGAGAGGTTTTAAAGACCGGAACAGGTGCGAGTCACTGCGGGGGCTGGATGAGGCACAAACGCCGAGGCCCAATCGTCATTCGCAAACATTCTCCCGCTTCCTCGTAATTAGGCCACGGCTTCAATAGAAGCTAACTCAGGCCATATGGGCTAATGTAGCCGAGATGAAGACCCCCCACACAGGTAGCAGTCTGTCAGCACCACGGACAGCTCCCCTTCAGCCAGATAACTCACCGCCGCGCCAGGCTGGAGAGCCAAAGAGAAAAACACAACACCGCTTAAAGGTTTGATTGAGCTTGAAGGTCAGGCCCGTCGTATGTTGCAGAGTTAAATGTGTCCCCGAATTCCATAATTAAACAAACAAATAAACAAATAAGACTCATTCTTCACCTAGAGCCCTGAACTTTGGAGGCGTAAATACAAGTTCACATTTTCTCTGTAGGCAGTTGAATTGCTTGGTGGGGCAACTCAATTTGTGTATAAAGACATGCTCAAAGTTTGCTTTATTAACAAATCGTGTCACTCAAAGTGTTGAAAAAGGACTTATGCCGTAGAAGATACATTTTGGGTTCTCCAAAGAGTCTTTCAGTGAACAGTTCTCTTTTGATATAGCATGGCACCTGGGCAACATTTAAAGTTTTACTTCATTATATTGCATTAGCTGATGCATTCAAAAATGAAAATGAAAATGAGTACATGATATACATTTACATTCAATTTAATTCACATTTTTTATTTTATTAATTATTGAAATTGTTTAATAACCGCAAATAGCTGGTCATGCAATTGTCTACGTTGTAGTGACTTGCTGCATATCAAATAAAACAACTTTTATTAGGCTATTCATATAATGTGAATGATTTTAAACATGTTTTCTAAAATTATTATTATTTATTTGATGTGTTTCCTAACTTTTTGCATCAGGGAAATATTCATATTTAGGTAAATACTTGTATCAGATTCTTATTTTTATTTATTTTTTGACCAAAAATATAGATGTTTCTATGTACAGTATATATTTGAAAAACAAAAGTGGATTTGGATATCAAATAATTGTTTGCTTGTCTTTATTTTTCACTACATTATTTGCTATTTATTTGAGATGACAGTTAGATTGTAATTATGTAAATATGTACAGAGAAATATTAAGTGCATGTTACTATAGGGTTAAGTTTGGTGATTGTTTTAGGGTTTGTCGCTTGTGAAAGTGAATTGATTTCAAAATTAATTATCAAGAATCTACAGTAAACATACCCCAATAATGTTTATTTTATTTACAATTTTTAAAAGTCTTACTACACATCACTGTTTACTAAAACTACATGACCGTAAAATAAAGTTTTACTAATATTTTCACACAAAAGGACTATCTTACAAGTCTGCCATGCAGCTTCACTTTTATTTACATATACATTATTGCTATTTAAGATTTAAAACCATACATCGGGGTGCAGTTTATTGACTAAAATATATCCGCTGTCGTTATATAGAACAAGCACAACTAAAATCACGTGATCTGTTATAACAAAGCACTGACTAGTAGTAGAAATAATCAAATAGTTGACGGTACAATGCTGAAATAAGGGTTGCATGAATTCACCAAATAAAGCCAGGCCTTTTTGCATCTTAAAATGCTCATCAAAAAAGGATATCGACGAGTGCTGAAAGCCAAGCGAGCAGAGCGTAAACAAAAGCAGCCCTAGCACGTCTGTCTGCAGCATTGGAAGACATTAGAGCTTATGGGAGCCAACATCTGTTACAGAGAGAACGAACGCACAACAACACGACCAAATGATGTGTGTGGGACCGTGCTAATGTGTGACTTCAGGTCCAAGCAAGCTGCCTGACAGAACGTTAGCTGAGAAATATGTTGTGTTTGTTTCACAGTTTGTGAGATCATGACAATAAATGCTTCGGATTAAAAAAAAAAATGCGCTAATTGATTCAGTGTGAAAGAGTTGATAATTACGGATGCGAGAAAACACACAGCTTTGGAATATTTATTAGGAGCCGTGGAAGAGTTTAATGAATCTATCATGAGGCAGTATCCAGCCGTCGGAAATTAGCTAACGAGGCCTGCCATGCCGAAGAGCTTCATTTGGAGTGAACGGCGTGCCGTTCATATTTCATTCCCTCACAGACTGCCTAATAAAAACATAACAAGCGCCAGCCAGCAAATACCAGATGAATGATGATTGTTTTACAGTTCCCAGTTTCAAAAAAGACTTGAGTTGTATAATGAGAGAGAGTTTTTACAGTAGTCGCACACAAACCATAGTAAAATCTGCTTGAATTGATCTAAAAATAAACTGCACTGCTCGGAAAATGTGCTTTTATTTATTCAGTGATGAGAACAAATATGCAAAGCAATGAGCTATGTTAAGGTGTTGCGTGAAGTTTAATGCTTATGCCTAACTGATAGTGATGCTTACATTTGCATCATCACTGCATGACGCTCCTGTTATGAATTATGATTCTTCATTTTTCATCCAGGCAAATTTTACAGCTCCACCTTCTGTCGTTAGGAAAGGAAATGTGTTCCCCTAGCATCCCCACTCTCAGGACGCCGGAAATAATGAATAAACATATAGTTCGCAAGATGTCGCTTATCAACAGAATAAAATTCAAATAAAAATGTAAAACTGCTGCAACATATCATTATGATGCAAATGCAGAATTAATTTGACATTCTTAGCAGATCTGGAACCGTCTGTCACTCAAGTTTAGGTCGTAGTATTTACTTTGAAAAAAAAAAAGTTTTATATTAGTCTACTGTCAGTCAGTCAGCATTTGGATCCTGATGTGTACCAACCATTATAGCTCAGGGGGAAATTTTGTAAGTATTTTATTTTATTTGACAAAAATGCAATTTTAGTATAACTACGACAGCATTTAAATTTTTTTATATTTTAAATGATTCTTTATTTTTTTATTTTTTTATTTTATTTCAATTAAAATTGTATTTTTACATTTTAAAACAGTATGCGTCCCTAACATTTTTATTAGTTCTTTTTAATATGTTTAATATTTTTAATTTGAAATCTATTAGTTTATATTTTTTATATCAGTGTATCCATTCATCTGTCCGTCCATCCATCCATCCGTCTATATATTTTAGGAAACCTATTTTATTAACATTTTATAACTTTCTTTCTTTCTTTCTTTCAGTTTTAGTAAACCAACCCTGATCTTAATATGGCTAGTGTCACTTGTATGCTTTTAAACATATCAGTTATCACTACTGGCCTAATGTTACATCACCTAATTAATATTCACCAGTTAGAATGAGTCTATAATGTATCCTCCTGCTTTTCAAGTTGTTCCGACATTCTATTCGGAACTTTCAATCAGTAAGAATCGAAACTCTTCCTCTTTTTTGCTTTTTCTCTGTCTTGGTCCATATTTTTCTCAGCCTTGCTGTTTTCACCCCTCAGTGGGGCGGAAAGCTGAGGCCTCTAGTTGCCCTCCAAACATTTTTATTCCAATAACAAGAAATGCCACTTCGGTCAAAAAACATTCATGTTTCTGCAGAGGTTGACAGTTACATTGGTTTCCACAAAGCAATGCCTCCCTTTCTGTATAATTCATCAGTGCTTTGTCACCATGTAGCTGTCGGCATGCACACATACACACAGAAAGACACTCATGCCTCACACACACACACACACACACACACACTCAGGCATGTGTCTAACCAGTGTCAGTCATTCACATGTCTTACAGCCAGTGCTGGAGGTGCTTTTGTATCTTTGAGGCCTTGTCTTTCCCTCAGTTCATCCATTACTCGTCTTCACAGCCCTCATATTCTATCTTTCTTATATCCTTTATTCTTGCAGATGCCGGAAAAAAAGACTGATGCAAAGTGGAGCCTGTCACAAGCCAATGAGGACGGAAGATGAAGACAGGATCGCTGAAATAAGGGAAGGCGTTTTAGTGGGTGGTTTTAAATTCTGACGCGTTTCCCTTCAAGGTAAAACTAGCCTCGGCGGCGGATTTGAACACTCATCAGATCGCATCTGAGGCTCGTGGATGGTATTGTTAAGTGAAAGGTATGGAAACTGCCACTGTTGAGTTGTATCTCTGAGTATCTTTTAACTCGCACTTCAGAGAGAAATCAGCAGCAGTCGCAGATTTCGGGATTCGTGCCGATCCGACGGCTTTATCTGATTCTCTCACATGCATCGTTGTAACATTAAAGAGAATATATGACTCAGGCTTACTTCAACAATTGCACGTTGATGTCAGCTACAACAATTCGGATCTGGTTTTACATTCCTGGAAGTCGTGCTGGTGCACACAGGATTTTACCCAACCTGTTTTCAAATTCAACATCTACTGTCTCTTATCAGAGTCTGTTAGTGATTTTCTCAGCATACAAACTGTAAGATTCTTCATTGGTTTCTTGAGGAACCTTTGGCGGAGAACAAGAAACATTTAGCTTTCAAGTTGCTATATAGTCTTTTGAGAAGTTCTTGATGTTTCATTTATAGGTTCTTCAGATCAATCAGTTGGTTTCTGAGTTCTTTTAAGTACAGAAGGAGTCTGTAACCTTTGACCTGCGTGTCACTGTTGACGTGCAAAGGGGAGATTGTGATATAAAATGTATTTGATTTATTTTAGTTTCTTAAATTAAATAAAAGAAAAGAAAAAAGAAAAAAGGAAATTATATACATTTAAAGGTTTGCGGTGTGTGATTTAATTTTTTTTTATTTTTCTGGAAGAAATTCATGCTTTTATTCCTGCATTAATTGACCAAAAGAAAGGACATGTATAATAAATGCTGTTATTTTAAAAGTTCTATGTGATAATAGTATCACTTAATTATTTCCACGTTGCATTACACTTTCCACAAAAATATTCAAATTGTAAGAAATGTTTCTTGAGCAGCAAATCAAAATATTAGAACGATTTCTGAAGATCATGTGACACTGAAGACTGGAGGAATGATGCTGAAAATACAGCTGTGCATCACAGGAATACATTGCATTTTAAAATATATTAAAATAAAAACAGTTATTTTAAATTGTGTTACAATGCTTATATTAAGGCATATATTATTTATTTTTAATATAACCTTGCTAAGCATGAGGCGTTTTTCAAAAATACGTAAAAAATCTTACTGACCACAAACTTTTGATCTGTGTGTACTGTATGTGTAATTTGGATTATTTATTTCCTTTCTTTCTTTCTTTCTTTCTTTCTTTCTTTCTTTCTTTCTTTCTTTCTTTCTTTCTTTCTTTCTTTCTTTCTTTCTTTCTTTCTTTCTTTCTTTCTTTCTTTCAGTCATCTGCTACAGTATAAAGCTTTTGTTAGTAAGCCCAAGGCTTACTCTTTTTTCTCCAAAAAGTTGTCATTATAATCACAAACAGCATCAGAATTCACACTATCACACATTATACTGCAATGCACTGGATTTCATGTAGTCGAAAGTGCCTAACTAAACAATCACTCATACTCTCTCCCTGTCTCTCTCTCTCTCGCTCCACACATATAATCAGGTATCTGGGGTCCGTCTGGAGGAACTGTTGGATTAGACAGCATTCTGTTGGGTTAAATAGGAGGTTTGCTCATCTGATTTAGTCTGAGAGGAGAGCAGCTTCCTGCTGTGGTGAAGTCCCTGCTCCTCCAGGGCATCACCACTCGAGAGGGACCGAGAGAGAGAGAGAAATACACAGTAAACAGATGGTAAGACACTCACTGAGTCATTGTTTCTCACCTTTGATTTTTCATTCCCAAATTTGATTACAATAGCAGCTACTGGAAAGCTCAAGTTCCGTAAAAAAAAAAAAAAAATTGATTAAAATGACCACATTTGTCAAGCTAAAAAAAATAAAAAAAATAAAAAGTTGTTCAAAATACTATATTAGGTGTCTTTGCATGAGGAAAACACAGAATTTTAAGTCATACTCTACCAAAAATAGTGCTGAAACTATATTCACTAAGAAATTGCTGGTAAGTTTTACAGTTAATTAAAAGTAACTATGGAAGCTTGTTTCAGCCAAAAAAAAAAAAAAAAAAAAAAGTCACGTTTAAATTGCATGTTTATATTTATATATAAATGCAAATAATTCTGTTTTTATATTCCATCACGGAATAAAAAAAAAAAAAATTCTGTCAGAATTGTGAATTTATATCAATCTTTTAAGGATTTATCTCTCAAACTGATTCAGAATTGTAAGATAAAAAGTCACAATTACCCTTAATATCTGTCCTGTGACAAGCTTCAGTAATAAACGCATCCATCCATCCATCCATCTATACATATGTAATATATCTATTTATACAAATTATTTATTTTTTTGTACAGTGTACATGAAAAACATAACATTTGTGAAATGTTATTTGTTCATGTTCTTATTCAAAATGCTGAATTGACATATTATTGCACCAGATGTGGTGCCATTAGTTCTCAGGTTAGCTGTGACAATCTTAATTTTTGAGTGGACCTTTCCTTCAAGCAATCACCGAAAACTGTGACATCCAAAAAGAATGTAAAAATAGTGTAAACGGCAAAACAGCAAATCTGTAGTTGTGCATCTATAGTGTTTAAACGTCTGCATCTCATTCATACGCCTTTCTCTTCCACACACACGCACCAGTGCACACGTGTTTGGGCCTTAGCTTGTTCTGAGCATGCTCCGACATGCCCGACTCAATCCGGCGGGAATTACATCAGCCACAAAGCAAATAGCAACAAACACGCACAGTAAACAAGCTAGCAGACAGCTCGCTGTGCAACACACCTTTCTGGAGATCACCCAGCCCCTTTCTGCCACTCCAAGTTTGCCGCATCTTTAAAACATCAATACGTAATTGAGAGCGAATGTACGTGCCAAAGATTTGCATCTTTTTCCCCGCGCCCCTCTCCACGCTCCTCATTTGATCCCCATTGCTCACCAGCTGGTTCCAGTACATTTCCAGTTCAACCAGTGCCTCTGAGTTCACTCTCCACACTTAATTGGTTCCCAAGGCAAGAATTAAATATTTACTTTAAAGCCCTTTAAAATTCAATTGATTTTTATCTGACAGCTGTGATGGTCTCGAGTGGCCCGATTGCAGGCGGTCTCCACAAGGTCCCACGAGCGATAGGAGGGAGCGCAACCCAAACTGACAAGAATCCTCCTCCACACACACACACAAACACACACACACACACACACACACACACACACACACACACACACACACACACACACACACACACACACACACAGATGCTGTGGTTGTTCCTTGATCAAGCACTGGCGTGGTCACCAGTTTAATTTCACACCCAGCTGTTGTTTGGTGGCTTTATATTCAAGACATTCACTCGTCAGACACCAGTTAAAGGTGGAGCTAACAAGAATTAAAAAAAAAAACACCTTTAATATCCTGATGTATCCAATTTTACATTATCACAATTGTTTAAATGTGAGAGAAAATACATTTCAAGGGAAAATCTTGGGTCTGTGATGGTGCAGTGTCACTGAAATAATGACATTCTCATGCAGACATATATAATTGTAATAGTTTAATAATAATTAAAATATTAAAATATGATAATTGAAAATATATTATATATTATAATATAATATATATGAAATAATATATTATAAAATGTAATAATATATTTTGAATAAAGTTATTCAGTAAATTAGTAAATTTAATTTACTTAGTAATTTAATTATTTACTTATATATATATATGCATTACAACTGTCTTAATAAATTAGTTAATAAATTAGTATTTAAAGAAAAGTTATGCATTTATTTAATTTTACCTCTTTTCATTTTAAATAAATAAATAAATAAATAAATAAATAAATAAATAAAAATAAATGAGAATAAAATGGGATTAAACATTGCCTTATTTTTTGGGAAAACAGTTATGCATGTAATTCTTTATACTTATGTTAGGTGAAGTAATTATTAAAAAAGAATACTTTGAATATTCTATTAATAAAATGTATTTCATAGATGAAAATATTATTATTTCATAAATAATTTAAATAATGAAAATTATATGAAATTCATTTATTTAAATAATGCAATATTAGTTTGTAGCACATTTTCAAAACTAATTTTTCCTCTTAGGTGTGGCAGGAATTACATTTTATTTACAGCAAGCAGTCAATAAAACAATCTGCAAGTCATCAAAATAAGCAAAATCTGTGGATGTAAATTGTACACAAGCTTACTTTTTATGTCAAGTCCATTATAAGTAAACCATCTGCCAGTTAACATCCTGGGGTGTTTCGAGTGATCAGACACTGTGTTAGTATTACTGTCTGTTAGTAGGAAAATTTGGGAAACATGTTTGGAAATTGTCATTATGTTGCAATTCCATTTAGTACCACTAGGGCAGAAATTGTTACATAAATTACATATTGCAACTTTAAAGAGGTTCACATTAATGATCCCTTACAGGTGCAAAGAAGCACTTCTAAGAACTAACAGCCTATTATTCTCTTTGTCTACAGTGCATGATGGCTTACTGACAAACCTCACCGCTGGTGCCACAATAGTTTTGAAAAAAAGGTCAGTCTCATTTCATATTGAAACTATATTGTTGTCAAATTGAAACATGCATGCTTTTGCGTAATACCCATATGTAACTGCAACTAAAAAGAGCAGCAGTCCTTTGCTAGAGTCAGTCACATTATCTAGCTCCTCAGAGTCAGTCAGAGTGATTCAGTCTGCCAGGCCCTGAGTTAATAAGTTATGAATAAGTTAGAGCACTAGCGTGAGGAACAAGGAACAGGCAGGATCTCAAGAGCTCAAGCGCAGTCAGACGCTCCCAAAGCGTTGTGCCAGCATTTCCACAAAACCTTAGGAGGGCTGTTAGCGCCTGAGGGGGAATCAATCACTGCGGACTTAGCGAACGCACATTAAAATGTTCTGTGGTTAATACTGCCTCGTTTCAAATGCATTATATGTGCTCGTATGATGTCCTGTGTATAGGTACAACTGCTATCTGTTCTGACAACAGCATCTGCCGAGGATCACAAACCTTCAGTGCTTTAAACAGTTTGAGTTGCATTAGAGTCAGTGGATTTACTGAACCAATAAAAGATTCCAGTAGACGTATAGCTGTGATTTATATGATAGACCCATTGAGTGCGTCATTTGCTTAACAGGACTTAATTGTGCATTGTGATGAAAATGTCTTTTCAAATAGACTTTACGGTGAAAATCTTGTCGTAAAAGTTGTTTATGTTCACCATGTGATTGTGACCTGCAGATTTGTGTAAAACATTTGTACTCGGCTCTCATCTGTTCACTTTGACTAATAGTCTTTAAATTGCTCCATTCATCTCCTTTGGTCTCCTGTTTTTCTGCTTTATAAATGAGGAATGAATTACTTTCTCATTAACGGTCATAAATACAGTCGTCCCAGCTCTGAGCGGGATGAGGTGTCACATAAGGGATCTGACCCGGGTTAATACAGGTTAAATCCTGTAACGCTGACCCAAAATCTGACGCGTGAGGAATTGATTGGATCATGGCAGATTGTAATGAAGTATTACGGATTTTACATATGCTGCTAGTTGTCACAGAGGGATGTTTTCAGTACGATTTTGAGACACAAATCTAATTATACACAGTGTATAAATCAGAATAAAATGTCTGTCCTTAGAAAACCCACTAAATCAGTCAATATTCATATAATAAATACTTTAAATGAATAGTTGAGCTTGTTTAGAAAATGGTATTTCCCATGAATTATTTATATTTATTTATCATAAATATCACGTCAGTGCAAGAGATCTCACATTTTATATGTTATGAAATCTGTCCAATTTGTCATATTTCTTACCTTTGTTATTTCTTTGTTATGTGTGATCACGAGCTGAACTCAAATAGTGTCATAAGTCATTTCTATTAAGAATGTTTATTAATAAAATTAGCTGGAAACAATGTTACAACATGAACTGTAAACTGTAACGCTCCAATGTTACATTTTGAAAACTAATGAGCATTATGGAACAACAAAACAACACTTTGATAATTTAATACTTTACCTATATTTCATGTATAATTTTATATCATAATTAGTTTACATTTTTGAAGTAAGCTGAAAAGACTAGAAAGCTATTTCAATTCTGACAACTTACCCCAGAAAGTGTAATGACAATCCCTTGCTATTGACAAAGGCGTTTTCATTCATTCATAGGTAATATCACAGGAAATATTCAATTTTTTTTTTTTTTTTTTCTTTTTTTTTCAGACTCTGAAGTTTGTATCTACATAGAAACAGGGGAATACAAAATTAACATGAAAAATATTCACTGGAAGGAAATGTGTGACAACAAGCCCCTGCATCAATAAATCAAAGTGCAACTTTGAGTTAAGAAAAACCTTTGCCTACGTTGAAAAAAAAACTTAAAACACATCTTATATTTTCCATTTTTTCTTATTGACATTTAGGATCATGATTGAGAAAAACATGGTTTTAGAATGACCAGTATTTTCATTAAAGTGACAGAAGAGTGTTTTTTTCCCTGTCTTTGTCTCTGTGAAATCCCTGGTGTGAGTGAGTTCTAGCGCAGACAGATTGACCAGCTTAATATCATGTACTTTCAGGCTCTAATGGACAGCAGATTTGGACATTAGTGCAGTTTGTAGGACCGGTCCCAGCAGATCAATGAAAAAAAAAAAAAAAAAAAAAAAAAAACTCTCCCACACTCAAAATACAGATGCAGATCTGTACAGCTCGAGTGTTTTTATGGATCGTGTATTTAAAGGTGCTCTGGTGAAGCCACTATCTCATCCAGCTCAGGCCTTGTGTTTTTTTCTCCTGCGCGAGACTGGCAGTCTCCGTCTCCCCGTTCATTAGCACTTCAATTAAATAAAAAAGGGATGTAGTTGTGTCTGAATCCTCTGCCAATTTGGCAGCCGGCCGGAGCGCAGCGCGGCACAGACGAGAGCCTCTTTCCACCCGTAATTCGGCCCCTAAGCAAAAGTGACAGGATCTGTCAACGCAGGCGAACGGTCCGGGGATTCACCTGAGCATCTAAGTTATATAACACAAGTCAGATTATAATTAGTGTCAGTTTTAATCTGCTCTTAAACGTGCTGGCATCTGTGGGCTGTTGTGTGGAGAGACAGCGAGGTGTCAGCAAGTTTGATAGCCCTCCGTTCACCCCACCAACTCTAACCTGAGCATGAATATTTCAAGGGGATTTGGAGGACATGAGGAAAGATTTAATTATTTCAAATTAGGGAGTACCGGGTGATTTAGGCCTAATAGCTGTGTGTTCAATCGAAAAGGTGCCCACCTCACTTTGGGGTTCATCAGGGAACAAGGGCGATGCAAGCTTGTGCAAAAACAGTTTCCCAGCGATGTTGGGTTCGCTTAGATCAGGCAGGATTCATTATATCACACACGTGGCAGGTACAAATGTGTCATACAGAGTTGAAACCCTCTTTGTTTCTAGCCTGGTGTATTATCTGAGCAGCGCATTCTTCTTCACACACTTCTGTCCTATTTCCACTATCGAACGGCCAACAGAACACACACACACACACACACACACACATAAACAAGCACATATGCTATACACGTGTGCAATGTGTAGTAAAAAAAAAAAAAAAAAAAAAAAACCCCGAAATGGATGATAATGAAGGGTAATGAATAATAATGGTAAACTTATTACATTGAAATGATTCATTTTTCATTATCATTTATTTTTAATGTATAACTTAAAATATTGCATTATTCAAGTGATTTATAAACTAGTATATTAATAATGCATATTAATTAACAATGCTTCTTAAAAATATATATATATATATATATGTGTGTATAGTATTACTAGCGAAAACATTGTTTTACTTACAAAAAATGCGTATTATTTAAATAATATAATAAAATATATAATAAATGTATCATATATTTTTAAATATTATCATATTATATATTGTTCAATTACTAGTTTAAAAATACTTTATTTTTAAATAAGTAGCTATATAAATGTAATTGTATATGTAATATAAAAGCATTTATAGAAAAATTAGGTCATAAAATATTTATTATAATTATGATTTAATGATTATTATTTTGTTATGGATTTTTTTAATTAATTAGTAAAAAAAAAAAAAAAAAAAAATATATATATATATATATATATATATATATATATATATATATATATATATATATATATATATATATATATATATATATATATATATATATATTGCTCAGAATTTATCCTAGTCTCCAATATAACAAACTTAGCAAACACACTACATCATCTCTGCATGGCCTTATTGATCTAAATAAAGTAAGATGTTGACTTCCCTCATAGATCATGATGTATTGTCGGTTTCATTCAGTCAGCTTGAGTAAATATACTCATTCAACGTAATTAAAGAGAGCTTACGGCGCACAATAAAATATACATACGGCCCTACTCTCTCTCTCTCTCTATATATTGCTGCCAGCCTTCATGTGCATTCAGATCTCTGATGTTAATTACATTTAAACAGAACAAGACTAATTTTGATTTGTTCATGTGAGTAGAAAAGTAACTCCTTAGTCCTTCTACCTGTCAGTGCTTGCGCATCACAGACTAATGCTTTATTAAGAGAGTCTGCTGGGAGAGCCTGATCCCGTTTTAGTACATTGGGCCCAATGTAAGACTAATTAAAAAGTGTATTTTTACATTATTAATTTCTGAGTTTCACACTTAATGAATGTGAAATGACAGGCCTCCTATTTTTATATGTACACACTCAGGACCGCGCGGCCATGGGAATACTGATACGCAGGTTTGAGAACGGGGGGAGCGTTGTCGAAAAACATTTCTCTCTCCTCTAGAGTCCAGCTGGCAGGAAAGAAACAAACAAAAGCAAGCAAACAGTTCAGACACAACAGACGCTTTCATCAGAATTAAATGCTGAAATTATTTGACCTCTGAGTCCTTGGTATCACTCTGTGAATTTTACAAAAGCACAAGCACTGACGTTTTAGCCGTCAATTTGGTTTTAGTCAAAATTAATTTGTAGCTGCCTGGACTTGAGCGGTTCAATTGGGCATAAGAGGAGATGTTTGATCAAGACTCTTTAGTTTGTATCTGCCTGCTGAAAGCGAGAGAGAGAGAGAGAGAGAGAGAGAGAGAGAGAGAGAGAGAGAGAGAGACTTTTTCTGTAGAATAAATGTAATCAAGTGTGCGGAGATCATTTTGCCAAAACACTGCATCTCCAAACACACATTTTCCATCTTCACTACCAAAAGGCTTTGTTCAGGGGAGACAGAGAATTGATTCAGAATTTCAAAATCCCTAAGCTAGAAGTGGGAGAACAGATTGACAACAATAAGATTGTGTGCATTGTGTTTTTTAAGAATTATGGTAGCAGTGTGTTATCAAAAATATTCTTATTTCATGCCATTTTTGTTGATATCAGATAAAAAGTAAGGGGTCATGCTAAAGATTTAATTAAATTTGTTTTTGTAAAGGAATCAATGACGAAATACTGTAAATTGAACAAAATGGCAAACCAATGTATTTTGTATATAATATGGTGCCATTTTTTAAAAATAAAAAATACTGCTTTTTCATGTAATGTTTGTTGATATAAAATAAGAGGCCAGTGATAATTTTATTAGATTTTGTTTTCTTTTTTTGCAAAGGAATCAGTGTTGAAATACTGCAATTTGTGCAGATTCACTAGAAGTTTTATTTTTAAGTATTATGGTGGAATTTTGTTATTAAGATACTCTGTGGTTACATGTAATTTTTTGTGGATATACTATAAAAAGGAAAGGGCCATGTTAAAGATTTACTTAAGATCATGCTTGTTTTTTTGTATAAAGAAAACAAAAAGTAAGATTTATTTATTTGTATTATTATTTATTTTTTGTGTGAAAGAATCAAAAATGAAACAGGTAAAATGTGATAGATTTATCACAATATGAGCATGTGCCTAGTGTTTTTAAAGTATTGTGGTAGCAATTTGTTATAAAAGATACTCTTTTCAATACTATTTCATGCTATTTTTGCTGATATAAAATAAAAGGGGCCATTCTAAAGATTTTATTTGATATTTATTTTGTAAATGAATCAGTGATGAAATACTATAAACAGAACCAATTAAACAGACAATGCCACCACGCATGTTAACGGGGTTTTCAAAAGATTATGGTGAGATTTTGATACAAAAATACTTTTTTTATGTGTGCGTGTACATAAAAAGGAAGATTTAATCTGATAATTGTTGTGAAGGAATCAATGATGAAATACTGTAAACTGAACTCTTTTAATATATCATTTATACGTAATAAATAATAAAACATGTTTTTGTGGGATTCAAATTAAATCTGTATCAGACTCGAGTGCACACTGCTGGATTTTCCACGTGTGTGTTATGTTTCGCTTCAAAATCCCGGAGCCTGTTTCTCCAAGGCTGTATGTTTTTGTTGACCTTTGACCCCGGAGCCGGCGTTTGTCAGGAAGGCCTTGGTCTCATGTAAATATTAGCAGAGAGCTCGGTCTGTAACTGCAGCGCTTGTGCGAGCGGCGACTGGAGTCCCTCCAAGACAAATGCGGCTCTGCAGCGGAGGCTGCATGTGAAACATCCCTGCCGTTTATTTTCATACACGGTTAATTTGTCAACAGCCCTTCCTGTCCACCCGACACAGATTACTAAAATCTTTCCTGAAGATATTTGCTGGCAAATTACACATGTTGTCGCTGTAATTATTATTGCATGCAGAGAGCAGCTATTAGTGGCTTTTTTCAGCCTGTCTACATCTTTTATTTTCCTCTGTGCTGCAGCTGTCACATGATGGAAATATTTTGATGGATGCAAAGGAATTTGGTGTATCAATATTCTGCTTGTCAAACAGTCCATTATGTTGTAGCTCCCCGCTCAAGCTGAGGCAGAGAAATCTATCAGAATGGTCCGAGGGCAATAAACGTTTTCCAGCAGTCCATCGCTTTGCACAAATCAGCCCTGAGATGCAAACGGCCGTCTATTTATTAAATCGCCCTCAAAGGAGCTTGCACTTTCCTGCTGGATTTTCCTTATGTGCGGAGCAGCGGAGTGCAACTCTGCAGTATATGCACACACACACACATGCGCTCACACTTGCAGGGGGTCCCTGTGCTGCTCTTTGGACCCGGGCTTATTAGAATAGCTTCTGCCAACTTCAGTGGCGGGGCCGTGTGTGTGTCTGTGTGCTTATCACTTCTCATTAGTGGATCATTGGGAGTGCCGTCCGCTGGCAAGCGTTAATCAATGTTTTTTGTGACTCTGTTAGGGCAGCTGTATAGTGATATTGTGCCCCTAGGGTTAATACAGTCAAGCGCAGGAAATAAAACACTCTGGCCATGTCCACAACATGAGGCTCGGCATTATCATTACATGAGCTGGGCAGGGACCGCATACATATGGATTTTTACTTGCATAAATTGTGATTGATGTCGTCAGAAAAGCAGGGCTTGCTTCTTTTTATTTTGAGAGGTAGTGTGCCATCCACGGTATTTCTTTTTTTTTTTTTTTTTTTTTTTTCGCAAATTGTTGTAAATTATGCAGACTGACAGGCACAGTGAGGAACGGGTTATTTCTGAATAAGTTTCCTGTTTTTCCTTTCTTTTTGGTTTGAGAGAATAATTTCTTTTTTTTTTTTTTTAGGAATTTTGATGTTTGGTAAAGTATTATTATAATTAATATTTAATAACACAGAAAGTATCTATAATAACTGTGTTTATACATTTAATATATTATTATTGTTACTATAATTTAAATGATGCCATAATTAATGTAATAGATTTGAATTAAATAAAATATACATTTTAGAAAATTAGAAACGCTTCCTTGGCAACTAACTGAAATAAGTTCAAGTACTAAAAAAACTAAATAAAATATTTAAAGATTACAAAAGCATATTACACTATAACATTATATTGTAGTGTTTAAAATTGAATTGAAATATAAACAATGAACATTTAAATATAAACAGTGAACACACACACACATATAAACAATATTTGTAAATATTATAAATATTTTATAAAATATAATATTTATAATATGTATACATATGCATAATTTGATATATTTTACATGTTTAAATGAATTGTACTAGTATGTGCTACTTACTTTGTAATTAACATAAATGTTCAATGCCAGTGTTTTTTTAAAAAAAATAATAATAATAATAATTTTGCTAAATGATTTTCTCACATTAAGGAAACACTTCTGGCAGCGAGAATTTCCTGAGAGTGAATCGAGAGGATGGCTGCGGTGAACGCCGGCCCAGAATGCACTACAGGAAGTCAGAGGTCAAGGCCAGGGGTCAATGGGTGGCATGGCAGAGATTTACACTGAGAGCAAACCCAGCCCGTTCCCAGCCTTCATCCATTTCCCCGGGAAATTAGCCATAAAGTCGCCAGTTTCATCTTTCAAGGTTTTGTTATAAACCGTCATCTTTCCCCGTCTTTGATTTGATTGAAAAAAGAAACGGCACTAAAACATTAGAAAAGCACAACAATAGACTAGAACAGATCCTACTGTATTCTTTTTTTCTTTTTCATCTCAAGTTAACCTCTCGTTTTACCATCCGTTGTTTCCGACACGGACCACCCTATTGTTTAAAGATGCCTGTGTGAAAAAAAATAAAGTTTCACATTTTCTGAAATGTGCAGGGCTGCTCTCTGAGGTCCGTTTCATTTTAACCAAATGGGGGGGAAGCTTGTCTTTACCGCGGTGAGCAGATGGAACTATAAATCAAGGCAGCCGTTGCCGCCCTGTAGAGGGCCGACCACAGCTGCCACTCTCTGTGTTTCGCTGAAAATCTTTTCAGGTCCATCGTCGAGCAATCTGGGCTTCTTTTATTTATATATATATATAAATATATATACACCCACCTCCCCTCTCCCTACAGTCGTATCCATCAAAACGACGCATGCCCATCAACCTACTGCCGCGATCGATTGGCACACTTATTTGTGCGCATAGCCAATGCCCCGCTCTGGAGGTAAACCCCACGACAGGCCTCTCATTTTGGCTCTTTAGCCCCCAGCAACCACTGTGACTCTGGCAGCAGCAGGCCAGGCCTCCTCCATTAAACTTGCATTATGATGGATATCAAGGCATCCCAGCCCTGAGTGTTTTAAATGAGAGGTGACAAGAAACGCAACACGGGCTATTGTTTCTCGCTCCATCCTTAACAGCCTCACCTATCCATCCCCCCACCCCACCCCACAACATCCTTCAGTGATTTTAACATATTGGCTGTTTTGCTAAGTAAATAGACTCAATAATCTGTCCAGAACCTAGAAGAAAAGGTCTGCGGTGGACGCGGTGCCACCCACGGCCAGATGGTGGCGCTCTAATGCCACAGATATCATCTAAGTGGAGAGCTCCAGACAAAGACTGTGAAGAGGAGAAATGTTCAAATGGAGAAACTACAATCATCTCTTCACACAAATTCATAGTTTTTACAGTATCAGCAGTGATTTCCCTCGAACGCGTATCAGCAGTTTAACTCGAAGTAAACACTCTCAAATTAGGTTCGTAGGGTAATCGCTGATAGCACATTATCTGGTTAAGAGAAATCTAATCACAGGACTTGTTTTAATTAGGTTTATTACTCAAGACAGTGAGTAATATCTGTGCAGTTTATTTTTGATTTGCATGTCATTTTTTGAAGCTTTTTCAGTCTTGCTTTATTCTTCACACTGTATTTCAGCTGTAAAATGGTATGCATTATTTTATTTGATCACATTAACATCAATAGATTTGCTATTTGTCAACAGCCCACCATTGTCGTTATCGCATCAATCAGTCATTCAGTAAATTTATACTTAAATGCATGCAGGTAGTCTTAAACAGTCAATCAATTTCAAATCAATTTTGGATGATTTTGATTTTTAAAAGAAAATATATTTTTAAAGATCACAATTTAAAATAATTATTGCAAAAAGCCTTGCATAATCAATTCTCTCTATAGAGATATTGACTATATTGTCAGACTCTTCTAAAAACAAGTTTTTCTTCTAGAGCTGGGAAAAGCTCAGGATGATGGAACATGATTTGTTCATGAGATGGGACACCGCTGGTCATTCATTATCCAAAGAGAGAAAGAAAAAAGGGAAAGAAATGAAAGTGAAAATGACAAAGGAAGACTGCGGGATGTTATCTTAGTAACACGTTTTAAAGGGTGTTAGATTCAGCCATTTAAAAGAGGCGCACATGCTTAAAATGTAAATTCTTTCTATTTAACATGGTCTTCTAATAGATGCTTGTGTTTAAATTGTGCTATGCTAAAAATATCTCTGTGTTGATTCTGTGAACTTCTTATATATAAATCCATCACTAGAGATGGACTAGTCAAACATTGCTGCTCGACAGTTCTTTTTCTCTTTAAAGAAGTTTAATGTCACTGGAATTACATACATTTTTAAAACATCACATATTCAGAGTTTTTCTTTTGACATTTTAAAATTGTGTAATTATTGATCAGTAATAAAACTGTTCAATTTATGAAAGCACATTTTCAAACTTAACTGTTTAAAACATTACATTACTGTTTAGATTGGACAGTAATCTAAACTAAAATAATAAAAAACAAGGAATGCACTTGTAAATAAAAGCTAAACTAGAAATGTAAAACGTCAAATAATAATAATAATAATAATGATGAAAAATAAAATGTGATACAAAGAAAATAATAAAAAATGGTTTAAAAATATTAAAATAATTTATAAAAAATAATATATATATATAAATTCTCCAAAGTACATTATAAATTAAATTATTATTAGATAAAACTAAAAAAAATATATAAATTAGATATTGTATATTAAAATAAAAATAAATAAAAAATGTCTTGAAGGTATACACATTTAAATGTTTTAGTTTACTTTTTTTCACAATTTACAATTTTCACAATGTTTTATTTATTTATTTTTTTGGGGTACAGTTCAAGAGTAAATGCAGAAAGATCTTAAATATTGCTATTACCATCTTAAGCCTTTTTTTTATATTATACCATGAAGGAGTTAATAAAATGATCACCAGCAGCAATACAACAGAAAAACCTTCAGAAAGGAAAACATATCCCAGCGTTCTTGTAGGCTGAGATGAGACTCCATGAGTTACTGCTTAAATTGGTGGGAAGCAAAGAAACAGTTGAACGCTCCGGTAAGCAGCTCTTCACCTGTACGAGTACAGAGCTTGTAAATGCACATAAAACTTGAGCGGAGGAAAACAGAGCCTCTCTGGACTCCCGCACCTCTCGCCATCAAAGTTTCGCGGCAGAGAGACTCTGAGCCAAAAACTAAACTTGTCAGCTGTAAAGGTGACACTACTGGGTTTCCCACAAACAAGGAAATCACAACCCCGGGAAGTGTTGCATTTCATTTCAACAACAATATGACATATCAGTATGTAACCATACAAAAATAAAAAAAATAGAGAAAGAGTCGGAAAAAAAAAAAGGCATGACACTTTTTGAAATATCAAAAGATCCCTTGACTGCTCTTGGGACTGAGCTACTGCCATAAAGCAGGAAGGTCACCATCTTTGCTTTTTTACTTTCTCTCTTTCTGCTTCAGTCTCTGGCAGCTTGTGTTTGTGCCTCTCTCTGTGTGTGTGTGTGTGTGTGTGTGTTTAGAGCCGCAGGGGTGGTGAGGAGGATGTTGTCGCTGACTTCTGAAGCGTCTGACAGGGCGAGCGAGAGGAGGGGTGAAACTGATCCCGACAATGACAAGCGGAGACCTCCGGGGTCAAAGGTCACGACCCTGGTAACGCGAAGGTAAAATTACCTATTCATGTGTCCTGTGTGCTGGTGTGGCCGGCGGGCAGAGCTACAGTCTGTCAGATGGATGGTCGCCACAGTACATCCGCTGTCAAGTTCAACATCTTTCCACAAATCTTCGATTCCGACCGAACATGCTGCCTGAGAAAGAGAAGTCACGAATCAGGATTATTTATCTGGATCGTCCTCCTAGAAAACAGTGAGGTTACATGGAGAGTGAATGCAGTTTGAGAACATCTTAATATGAATTTAGGAATTTCTTATCAAATTTAGTCCAAACTGAGTGATTAGATCTATACTATAAACTCTACAGTTTAAACGTTTGGTTCCAGCATTGAGATAATATTTTTATTTATTTAAATAAATTGTATTTATTTAAAAAAAATAAATTAATACTTTTATTCAGCTAGGATGCATTGAACTGATCAAAATTGACAGGGAAGATATTTAAAATATATCGAAAGATGTCAATATAATGTTATTCATCAAAGAATCCAGAAAAAAAAATAGATATCATGGTTTCCACAAAAAATATTAAGCAGTGGTTTTGAATATATAGCTGCAATATATAAGCTGTTTTCAACATTAATCATAAGAAATTCTTGAACAGAAAATCAGCATATCGTGAAAGATCATGTGACAGTGAAGATATTGCTATTACAGGAATACATGGATTAAAATAAAATTAATTAAAAATTAAATGTATCAAAATATATTGTAAAATATAGTTAAATACAAAAGAGTTACTTTAAATTGTATTTTTATGAATTTTAATTAAAGAAATGTCTATTAATAAAATATATATATATTTCACACAAACACACACACACACACACACACACACACACACATATATATATATATATATATATAATTTATCTTAATAAATTTAAGAAGAAACATCTGAGAAAGAGAATGAAAATTAAATGCAAATGTTTTCTCAATGATATTTTTTCAGTTATCAGCTTTTTACTAAGTCAGGACCTATAATTGCATTCTAGGGTAAATAATTGAAAGATAAAAGATCTCATTTGTGAATTGTCTCAGTTATTGCTCATTGGTTGCTCTTTAATTGTTTAGAATACTTAATGACATTTTCAATTGCTATTAGTCTCTTTTGTATGAATTTTGTCCCTAAAATCTAAAGGTACAAGTTATATTACTCCTATAGGTTCCTCTTTAATTGTTCTGGATCCTTAATGGAGTTCCAGAGATGCTTTTGAGACATTTTTAATTTCCGTTTTATATGAAGAGAACTAAAACGAGTAAACTTTAAGATCCCACTGGTGATTTTTGTTTCAGGTTTGTCTTCATGTTCTTTTGAAGGAGTTACTTGTCTAAGTCAGGAGCTGTGGTCTGGCTGTGAGTCTGTGCGTGATCACAGCGACCACATTCACTTAATTAGCACCGAGCAGATGAGAGCGTCTCGTCCGGCGAGCGAAGTGTCTCTCCGCAGCATGCAGGAGTCATGCGGTGCTGCTGAACGTTAGCGACACCTTCATCCTCTCTCAGCACGATTCACTGACCGGCCCCAAACACTCACAAACTGTCACTCTGAGATGTCAGTCTACAGCAGGACGGAGGGGATGGAAACTTTTTGATTGCGTGACATCAAACTTTGCTTGACAGGTACGGGCGGCCCGGGAGGATCGTGACGAGCTGTGTGTGACCGACTCTCGCTGCCAGTGAGCTCAGGTGAGTGTTTCTGAAAGTCAGTATCACACGGAGTGAGTGAAAACATCACAGAGGTCATTTCTAATACTGTTGATGTTTGTGCAGTTGCTTTCCCACTAAAATGATGTCACTTCCTGGACGATGATGTCATTAGGAAGTGGCTTTTGTCAGTTTTGCTCAAGTCAGGATGGAAAGTGATACTGAGGACACTCAGTTTGAAAAAAAAAAAGAAGAAAGAAATTAGTAGAATATTTTTATATTATAATGTGTAACATTTTCTAGTTTAGTTCTCTTTAAATGATGAATTATACAACAATTAATCTAGGCTAATGTTTAACTTTGTTCAATTAAATGTAGTATTGTTAAGTTTCAATTTGTGTTTGTTTACAATACATTAACTAATGTTCATTTATACAATTTAGAATGTAAAAAATAGTAGTTAATGTGTATAAATTAATGTTAACAACAACAATAATAATAAAGTAACATGCTTATTTTAAATCATTTAATGCATGTTAATGGTTTAAATATTGCTGTAAAACATTAATAATTTAATTGTATTTGAAGAAAACAGTAACACTTTAAATAAAGGTAGTTAATGCATTACCTAATACTTACTAGCAAGGTGCAGTACATTTGTAACAATATTTATTAATCTATATTAATGTTAGAACTTTATTTTCAGTTTATGTTGTTTAAGGTTTTTTAAAAGTTTTGATTTTAATAATACATTACTCAATGTTGAAAAAAACTTTTTTTTAATGCAGTTAATGCACTGGCCCCGCCCCCAATCCTGTCCTGTTGACAAATATGATACAGTGCAACAACTCTATAAATGAAGTTATACCTGTATGTGTTTTTTTTTTCTTTTCTTGTTTATATATTCAAACAACAAGCGATATCACTATCACACCAGCCTCGAGAGCAATATCAGACGAGTCCGATACCACAAATGCAAATGTGATTTATACAACAGTTCAGTAAAGCAAAGTTGATATTACTTTATATTTTAAACACAATATGATGTGTTTTGCACACTTTAGCATAGAACATACTACCTTAATTGTTATGTGTGATCAACACAGTGTTTAGTTTCTGAATGAATCCATGTTTTGAACGAATCGTGTGAACAAATGATTCAAAGGCCCATTCATAAAGAGAGCCATTTACTTCATTCCTAAATTAATCAGCCATTTGAATCGAATGAATGAATGACTCATAAAGACATTTAGTAGTTTAGTATCATTTATTAATAATAATAATAATAATAATAATAATAATAATAATAATAATAATAATAATAATAATAATAATAATAATAATAAATATTAATAATAATATTAAATACATATTAAACAACTTTAAAAATAATAATGATGTCATAATTTTCTCACCCTCATGTCATTTCAAACCTTTTTTTTTAATGGAAGATTTTAAAGACTAAGCTGATTTGGTCACCAATGACTTTCATTGTATACAAAAAAAATATATAAAAAATAAAAAATAAAATAAAATACTGAGCTGTTTCTCAAATTATCTTCTTTTATGTTCCATAGTCTACGATAGGCTGCTGTAGCCTAAAGGTTTATGTTTCATACATTTATTATGAATCAAATAAAAAGTTACAATTTGCAATGTCTAATTGATACTTTTTCATTTACCACAAAAATAGCAATAATCTTTTGAGGGTACTTTAAGTCAAATTAATTTTGCGATTAATTAAATTACATCACGTTCTTGATAACATAAAAAAATAATAATAATAATCAACTGACAACCCTAATTTACCAAATTTGACAATATTTGATTGTTTTTGTTTTATTTACAACTTTATTGTTTATTGTACGTTATGTTATTATATAAAATATATAATAATTATATAAAATACATATATACACACACACACACACACACACACACACACACACACACACACACATATATATATATATATATATATATATATATATATATATATATATAACAGAACATATTACATAATGTATGTTATATAATTAATTTTTCTGAGTTGTAAATAAAACTTTTATGTTCAATTCCATGTTACTTGCTATTTCTTTGAACTTAAAGAGTGAAAACAGTTTCTACACCACATTTATTTGTGTACTGTATGCATAATTTAAGTTCCTAACACAGTTGTAAGAACGTGTGCAAATGTGAATGTGTCGAACAATGTTTTTATCGTGATACTGCTGTGAGAAAATGAGTGTACTAAAACACAATTGTCTTAATGTTGATTCAAAAATGCACTTTTAGCTGCTTTTTTGTTATTTTGACATTTTAAAAAAGCACTATTGTACTGCTCCATCCATCCTAAATGGGATTAGCTCATAATCTACAGAAACAATAGTCTCTTTCCATTTATTCCATCAGGCTGGAAGAGACACAAGCGTGCATGCTGGAATGAAAGGAATGATGAGAGAGTGTGTGATTGAAGTACACAAGCTAAAGCTTCAGTCGAGGGTCCCAGTCTGACTGATGGAGACTCGCTCCATGTGTCCTATACAAACAGGACCAGAATTATCCTTTATCAGCAATCCCATGCAGTACCAGTGGGCCGGCTTCACATCCCGATTCAAGCACGTCTGATCGGGATTAAAGATGGACATGCCATGTCTCCATGCTCGAGCGGCCTGAAATCCATAACCGGATTGGATGTGTTGCGCCATTAGAATTAAACCCAGCATCAAAGGCAGGCTGCTGGAAACAGAGCTCGCTCACTGTCCAAACCTACTTCCCGAGTGAAGAGAGCGGGGACGTTGGGTTGGACTGTGTTGTGCTCAGGTATTGGATGGGGTGAGATGAGGTCTTCAGCCGCTTATGCCCAGAGCTGGAATGCCAAACACATTTCCGAAGGATTGTGGGGAATCTGACTGAACGTGGTAAAAAGGGTTGGTTGTGGTATGTCATCCACCCGCTGTCCAAAATATCACCATGGGGGCAGAAAAAGAAACAAACTGAGAACAATAAATGCATAAATTAAAATAGAGGAAAATAAGAAAAATATAGACAAAAAATAATATTTACTTATTTATTATTATTATTATTAATAATATTTTTATTTTTTTATTTTTTTTGGGGGGGGGGGTATAGTAGATGTTACTATACAAGGCACATTTTGAGTTGGAGTTCTTCACCATTTTTTTTTATATTGAAAATAACTTTTTTACTTTATTTTTACCACATAGATTTTAAATATACATTTACACAAAAAAAAAATAAAAAAAATAATAATAATTGTCCTAGTAAATTTACAAAGAAATGGAAAGTGACACATTGAATTAAACATAAAGTTTTGTGTAGAAAGACTTCAATATAATTTTTTATACTGGAGGAAAAAAAAATCACAATGAATTACAAAGAAATGGTAAGTAACATTAAATTGATTTTAAACAGTTTACACTGGTCCTCAATCATTTAATATTTCAATATATATTATGTTCTCCTGATTTAACAATTTACCCCCCCCCCCCAAAAAAAAAACTTCAGTGAAAACAGAGAAAAAGCTTTCAGACCTATTGGTGTCTGAGTTATTGCTTGAAGTGTGTTTTTATTCTATGTTTTATCTATGATGTAGCTTTGTCGTCTCCATCTTCAGAACTAGATTTATCCTGCAATTATTCTCTGAACTACTGCATCGTCTCAAACAGGAGGTGACATGTTAATAAATTAACAGATGATCGGTCGGTCATCATGCTGTCAGTGCTGAAATCTTTACAGAAGAAGTGCTGATGTTCGTTGACAGTAATCGGAATAAAAAATAATTTAATGCTCTTGTCTCATTTGCAATAAAGTGTTCACATTTTGCCTGCAGCTGGCATGGTGGTGAATCCTCATATCTGGCGCATGGAGTCTCAGGCAGACAGACACATGTTGAACATCACTTGTGACCTCTTTAATTTACATCATGCAGGAAAGTTTTTATAAAAAATCAGTTTTAAGAAAGAAAGACAGAATATCCACTAGAGACAGAGAGGCTATCTGTCCCACCTCACTGATCTAGCTGAAGGACAGATGTGGTGTGAACCTGGCTTGTTTAATTAACCCAAGCCTGGGGTGCAGAATGAAATTCAGACACTACGCTGTATGAAAATGGCAAATTAGTAAGTGCCCAACATAAAGAATGTGAGAAGAGTTAGAAAAGCAATTGTTCTTAGTAATGCACGACCTAAAGATCTGAATTAACACTTCAATTTAGGGTTAGGAAACAACTCAAGATTTTTGGCAAGTTGTTGCATCTGTCATATACACAAAAAGAATAATAACGTGAAAATATGCATTAATTGTGAGCTCCAAAAGCCTGAAACCATATCGACACATTCTAACCTAGAAATAAACCTGTTTTAGGCTTTTGAAAACTTTATAACAATGTTTATGATAATTTCATATCATATGCAAACTCTGGAATTCAAATTGCATATTGAAAACTTTAAAAGGGAAAGTTTAAATCAAATTCATTCCCACCAGGTTTTGTGCATGTTAGCTCCAGTACTTGTAAATGGTATACAAATTCATATTAAAATAATATTGTCATTTCAATTCCACTTTTTATTCAAATTGCTGTGCTTCTAACATAATTTGCTGAAATCTATGTATTAAATTAGAGAAATAAAGCAAATCATCTGACATTTGGATCCAAGAGTGCATTTATAACAACAATAAAAATGCTTTCATCTAAACAGATAAATGGATGAACAACATATAAATGTATATGAAGCATTCTGAAATGATTACTTTCACTTCCACAGTTTCTCTCGCTTACAGTAGTGTATTAGTTTGATAAATTGCATGCAATAAAGCCAAACTCTAATGAAAATGGCACATGAATGCTGGAACGGAAGGTGAGAATTTTTGTCATATGGAATTAGATGTAGGTTGTATTCAGCAAACGGAAACGAAAGGCATATTGGATTCATTTGTTCTGACAAATTGGTAATTTGAAGAGAAAAAAAATTGATTGCATTTCAGGCTTTTTAATCAGAGCGGCATTAGTTAATTTATCAAGCACTGTATAATTTGTCTTTGAGTGTTCCTGTATTTCTCTCAGTAATAGCATATCCAGTTTGGCTCTCTTGGGTCGTTCCCAGCTAATTAACGTGTGGCTGAATCCTATTGCATTATCACGATTGAACCTGCTGTACACAACACTGACTGCAATAATGTTGAGGGAATAAAAAAAGAAAAAGAGGCATGCATACAGAAGCTGAAGTAATTCTAGGTCATCAGTGATTTCCTGAAACTTCACAATAAATTTAGCAAACAATTTATAGAGCATGCATTTAAAAAAAAATAAAAATAAAGCATGACTCTGATTAAACACCAGAATTTTAAGTGAATGTAACCCTTTTCATTTCCAATAAAAGCCCTTCTGAGCATTACATCTTGGTTCATTTACAATATAACATTACCTTATTATAAAATTTGTACCAATACGGTCTGCTCAGAGCTTTGGGCTTTCCCAAGCAGCATTCGATATGTGGGTCAGGAACGATGCAATTAATCAAGACTTGAGAAACAACAGTTTGCATTTTCCATTGGAATAAAACAATTTGTTCGTTGCGAATTGATCATGGCATTGATTAACCCGTCAGCTCCGGTTCAAGCGAAGAGTGTTAAAGCAGTCCAAGCCGAGGGCTTCCCTTCGTCCGGATGTGATTTAGATGGTTCAGCACCTCTCAAGAGCCTGATGAATATTCAAAGATCCAGTGTAGAGGAGATGCCAGCGTGGCTTTTGTTCTTTTTGAGAGGGAAAGTGCATTTATCAACAGCAGATTTAAAGGTCAGTATGTATGGATGCAAAGCACTTGGTGACATAAATTATAATCCTGAAAAAAAACTTACGGTCAATTATTGACAATTTATCATGTATTCTCAAGAAGTGCTATTAACGATGTGTTTTTAGCATGCATTTTACTATTACTTACCGTTTTTTGTAAAGTAGCACAGCCTAATTGTGAAGTGCAAGCTGCTCATGCCAGGCAGAGCGAGAGAGACATTAGAAGAATGAGCGCGCACCATCTGTGGGCAGGAAGTGATGAGGCGAAACCTGGCCAAAAGGTGACGGAGTCTGCTCTTCATTACATTCCTAAACGCTGCTCAACTGTTCCGGCTTCGAGGACGTCTAAATAGTTTGGTGTCTCTTACTGCAGGTATTTCTGTTGACTTGCTCTTTATAATCTAGCAGCCAAAATATTACTATTAAATCAATCAGCGTTGTTAAAAATGAAGTCTTTCTTCCATGGTTCTTCGCAGCATCATAGGTTTAGCAAAGAATAGTGAAAATAATAATTACATTTTAAAATGTATTCAAACAGAAAATTGTTATTTAAATTGTAATATATATATATATATATATATATATATATATATATATATATATATATATTCCCTTTTTATTCATCAAATAAATGCACCCTTGGTAAAGAACGTCCTTCAAAAACATAAAAATAATAACATCCAAATATTTTTGATTGGAAGTGCATTTTAAAGAGTCATGTTCTTATAACTGGGACAATGTTAAGTATGCTTGATAACTTGCCTAGATATTTCAACCAACAAA